>NC_135308.1:18644279-18946211 GCF_048772815.1 Callospermophilus lateralis | reverse complement strand
TAGAAATTAAGCTTAATCTGCTTCCTTTTTACAAATGAGAAAACTAGCATTAAATGACTTGCTGAAGGCCAGAGCAAGTTAATGACAGAAAAACTGTGCATAGCAGTGGTTTTTGTTAGAAGCAACCTTAATGTGAAAGATCATCTTTTTAGCCCCTATTATGTGCTAGGCATTGTTACAGGAACTTTGCTTGAATTAACTTCTTTAATATTTTAAAAATAACCATTTATGTGCCTATATAACAAATTAGAAAATTGAGATACAGAGAGAAGAGATATTTTTCCAAAGTTACATGAGTAGGAAAAAACAGTTAGGATTTGGAACCAGATAGGAAGACCCCAGAATTTCTGTTCTTAGTTGCTAGTTATCTCTCTCTGTAGGCATAAAATAATACTTACCACACTTTAAACTTTATGGTGTTGCCATTGGCATTTGGAGTGAAAATTATTTTGTACTTTTATTAAAGTTTTATCTAAATTTTAAGTTTCATATTGGATTTCTGACTCAACTCCCAGTCAAATACTATTTTTCAGAAATATTGTTGTTACAGTGTTATAAATATGACTGCATGTATGTATGTAGGAACTTAAAACAATTTCATTATTAGGTTAGGCTATTACTTTCTTTTATTTATTTATTTTTTAATTATTACTTTCTTTTAAATAGCTTTTAAACATCCAATCATTCAATAGCACAAATGCAAAAATCTATGAATATAAGGTCTCTATAGAAGACTTGTCAAGAAGTAAGTTAGATTAATAGTCATAGGTGTGTACTTTAATTTGAACCCTTTCTTACTGAAGTCAGAACTACATGTTGAAGTTAATTTCTTTTTAAAAGCATGTAAGCCAGCACATATGGATCCAATTACTTAATTTTCTGCAGAGTTGTAATGATAGTTACTCTTACCAATTTAAGCCAGTCTGCCAGATCTCTGCATGCAAACCAAAGGATGCCTCCTCTGAATGACCCTGTGTCCTTTTTGGAAGAAGCCGATCAGTAGCAGATGCAGTGAGTGTGGCATGGTGTGGGTAAAATGTGTGTGGCGATCTAGCCATTTGAAAAGAAAAAGAATAAAGTGGGAAGTAAAAGGGAAAAGTGGGAAGACAGAATGAGAAGTAGAGGAAGCAGGACAAAGGGAAGCTAAAAGAGAGCACTTTGGTGTGAAGGAATTTCAATGGTTCTTTGCTTGTTTACTTTAAGGAAGATCTATTTTGCAAATGTAAATGCAACACAACCTGAGTGTCCCTGGTAAAAGCTAACACCGAAACAATAGCACAAGCTAAATGCATTTGAAGAATCTGCAGAGCTAGGGTGACCATGTCATACAAACAAGTTAAATTTTTTTTAGAAATTCTTTGCTAGTCATTTGATCACACCTTAGACTGAGAGGCAAAGAAGGTGGTTAACAGATCAGTGTTTCCTTCTGTGTATAGAAAAGGACAGTGGAGTGTTATTTTCCTTAAAGTCACCTTAAAAATAAAATTGACAGAGGAGATAAACATCTTCCCTTTAAGTTTTCTACTGAATCTCTGCTGTGTTTCTCTGATTCTTTTTTAGCCTCCCTCATTTTTCTTGTTCATCTGATGCAGGAGAATTTATATCACCAAAACAGGTGGAAAGAGAATTTCAAGAAAGAATTACTATGGAGGTGACTATCTCCTCTATTTTTTGGAGACCATATTTCTTCACTTTTGATGATTTTTAAAAGTTATATACTTGGAGAAACTTGTTAACAGTGTAACTCTAATCAGAAAGGAAGTGCCTGAGGTGAGAAAAAGTACTTATTCTCTACTTTAAGAATGAAATGGGGGGCTAGGGCTGTAGCTCAGAGGCAGAGTGCTTGCCTAGTGTGTGTGAAGCACTGGTTTGATCCTTAGCACCACAGACAAAATAAACAAATAAAATAAAGGCATGCTGTCGTTACACAATCACACACACACACACACACACACAAAAAATTAAAAAAAGGAATAAAATTAGAATGGGTGTAGTGGCACATGCCTGAAATCCCAGTGACTTGGGAGGCAAGCAGGAGGATAGCAAGTTTGAGGTCAGCCTCAGCAATTTAAAAAAAAAAAAATTCTTTTTTAAGTGGTTGATGAACCTTTATTTTATTTATATGCGGTGCTGAGAATTGAACCCAGCGCATCACATGCTAGGCAAGTGCTGTACCCCTGAACCACAACCCCAGCACCAACCTCAGCAATTTAGTGAGACCCTGTCTTAAAAGAAAAAAGGGGGTGCTGGGGATGTAGCTCAGTGGTAAACACCCCGCCCCCCACCCTGTTCAATCCCCAGTACCAAAGAAAAAAATAAAACACCTGGAGATGTAGGACAGTGGTAAAGAGCACTTGCCTAGCATCTAGCATGCAGGAAGTCCCCGGTTCAATCCCCATGGGAGATGAGGGTAAAATGGTAAAGAGAATGGAAATCCTGGCACCCTAGCACATACCTGTAGTGTTGGCTACTCCGGAGCTAAGGAAAGATCCTTTGAACCCAGGAATTAAGGGCCAGTCTGGATGACAGCAAAATCACATCTCTTAAAGAAGAACAAAAACGCGGTTGGGGGGGTGAATGCTTCACACTTCCTGAAGTACATTTTTATACTGAGTTAAACAAGGGCTGGGTTTTATAGTTGAAACCTGCACCATCATAACATGGTACAAGAGCTTATATGTGGCCTAAAACTGATTAGCTCGTATACATTTTTACAGGGACTTCTATGTAAGAGTGGGTACATTTGGTTACAAAAATAGGATAAACAAGTCATGTCTAATAAATAGAGTCCATATTATTGAAGTAGTTCTATTACCCATATTTAAAATTCAAATATAAAAAAGTCCTTTCCATAATCACAATCTCCTTTTTAGCACCTGTGTGATTGGAAGACCATTTTCCTTTCATAATATTTCTGGAAAATAGATCTCAGATCTCTGCATCCTGAGCCATGTTGGAACTACTTCATTTGGCTAATGTTTTATTGTCTTTTGAAAATTTTTCTTTTTTGTTTTTGTATTTTTTTTGGTGGGGGAGGGTACTGGAGTTTGAACCCAGAGGCACTTTACTATTGAGCTCCACCTGCAGTACTATTTTGTGTGGTGTGTGTGTGTGTGTGTGTGTGTGTGTGTGTGTGTGTGTGGTGTTGGGATCAAACCTAGGGCATTGTGCATACAAGGCAAGCACTCTACCAACCGAGCTATCTCCCCAGCCCTATCTCTAGTACTTTTATTTTTTATTTTAAGACAGGGCCTCGATAAATTGCTGAGACTGGCCTCAATCTTGCTGTCCTCCTGCCTCAGCCTCTTAGTAGCTGGGATTACAGGCATGTACCTACAAACCTGGGTTCCTTGTATTGCTTCTGTATTCTGACCACCCATGCAGCACCCCATTTTTATGGATCAGCATTAAGTTCTGGGGAAAATGTTCCTATTGTAATGTAGTTGGGATGTTATCTTTCTTCTTTTGTGAAAGCATCTAAATTGTGCAGCTTTCAGACAAAGGTAGGGGTCAATTCCCACAAAGTACTTTGTTAGTGTCCACACAGAACAGACAATACCACCCTGGGCTGAATCAAGACCTGCCTGGTAGATCACAAAATGCCAGTCAGAGGGAGCCATTCAAATTTACTGTCCATTCTTTTTGGGTCCAGAGATCAGAAAACAGCTGCCAAGTGACAAAAGTCACCTCTGGATTAATGACCAGTAGATTTATTTTACGCAAATGTATAAACTTTGCTCTGTGTGCTTTATAAATTAGATTGGTAGTATCCACTCCAGGGATTTTTGTAAACCTTGAGAAACTCAAACACCTTGGTCTAATGGAATTAATTGCTACTTTGATTTAAAAACTGTGTCCGGGTTTTTAAAATAACAAACTCACAGAAGGGGTATTAAAAGGTCAATACTTTCATGTTATTTTTATTTTCTTTGGAATTTTAATGTTTAAGCGTTAGGAAGTATTTTAATCCAATTACTATTTTATCATATTGACAAAACTACTTGTGTTATCTTCCATGACATTTGCCTGAACTAACCAAAGAGTCCAATGTGATATATTATAGTAATCTTACAAGTGGTTTTACCAGTCCCAACCCCAAATATCTGAACTTTTTCTTTTACATTTGGTAATTTCAGAATGCTACATCTTTCTGCACCCACTCCAAACTTAATCAGGCTCATAGAATGTGTAAGTGAGAAAGAAGAAAAAATGATTTATAATCCTATTACTTCTAGGCAGTAACTATTACTGTTTTGGAGTATTCTTTCCTTTAAAAATATTTTCTTGAGCCCTGTGCAGTGACCCATGCCTGTAATCCTAGCAGTTCCTGAGGCTGAGACAGGAGAATCAGAGTTCAAAGCCAGTCTCAGTATTGGCCAGGTGAGGCACTGAGCAACTCAGTGAGACCCTGTCTCTAAATAAAATACAAAAGGGCTGGGGTGTGGCTCAGTGGTTAAGTGCCCCTGAGTTCAATCCCTGGTATGAAAAAAAAAAAGAAAGAAAAAAAAAAAGAAAAGAATTTTTTTTTTTTTTCCTTTCTCACTAGCTAAGGTGGCTCATGCCTGTAACAACTCAGGAGGCTGAGGTGGGAGGATCACAAATTCAAAGCCAGCCTCAGCAATTTAAAGAGGTCCAAAGCAAACAAACAAACAAATAAATAAAATAAAAAATAGGAATAAATTGTTTTTTCCTATTCTTATCCTCATGTTGTTGTCTCTCTCTTTCTCTCTTTCTCTCTTTCTTTCTTTCTTTCTCTTTTCTTCCTCCTTCCTTCCCTCCCTCCCTCCTTCCTTCCTTCCTTTCTTTCTGGTCCTGGGGATTGAACTCAGGGGCACTCGTCCTCTGAACCACATCTCCAGACATATTTTTTATTTTATTTAGAGACATGGTCAGCGCCTCACCATTGATGAGGCTGTCGTTGAACTTGCCATCCTCCGGCCCATCAACCTCTCTAGCCACTGAGATTACAGGTTTGTGCCACCACACCCAGTTTGGCTAAATTTAGCCTTAAAAAAATTGTGTCTGGCTTTTAAAAGTTACTCTCTTTCCTTCTATTTAAATCATATGTAGGAATCTGTAAAATAAATATTCTTCTATGAAATTGCAATACTCCAAATTAGGAATGATGCCATATTCATAAATCATACTCATTTCCAAAGAGAGAAACAAAAATTTAGGGAAGGTTAAAAACAACAATAAAACAAATCAACAAAAAAAATCCTCCCCTTAATTAATGGAGTTGCTTTGGAAGGAATCCAGGTTTTAAGTATAACATATGGGAAAGAATTAAGAACAAGAGTCTACTAGATTTGATTTATTAAACTCCACATGTATTGTTCAATTACAGAGCACTTTCTGTTTTTCTTTGTCCTTATTTTAAGACAGATGTGGCTTTTAGTGTAATTGGTGTTAATTTGATCTCTATTCAAAGGAAAACTTTAACCTAGATTTTATTGGAATATTTTGACTATATAGTGATGATAGGTAAGTTGAGTGCTTGTATGTGTGTTTGTGTGTGTGTATTATGAGTGGGTGTGGAAGGGGCAAATTTATACATAACTGACTTATAAACCTCCTGTCTGATCAACACCTTTCTCAGTCATTTTCTTGTGTAGATTCATAAATGAAATACAAGTTATTTTCTAATTTAGAAAATTTAAAAATATAAGGTGGTTCAACTTTTTAGGATTAATATTGAAATCTATTGAACTCTAGAGATGTAAAATGAAAAAAGAATCAGTATCATTTCTTTTATTTAAGGGACAAGGAAATGACAAGAAATGAAATGTTTCCACCACCTTTCCTTGAATTACTGTGACTTCAGGAGAGGACAGTGAAGATCTTTAGGCAGAAGAGTTTGTTCTCTTTTCTTCTCTCCATATAACTCCTCATCCTGGAAAACGTTAAATTTTCTTATCAGCAAAGACTTGTCTTTCAAAGTGTTTTCATATTGATGTACTTAACATTTTTTCAGTGTTTTCATGAATTGTATTTAAGGGATGGAGCCATTGTATTTAAGTGCTTAACCACTGAGCTACAGTCCAGTTTCTTTTCTTTTTTTTTTTTAAAGAGAGAGTGAGAGAGAGAGAGAGAGAGAATTTTTAATATTTATTTTTTAGTTATCGGCGGACACAACATCTTTGTTTGTATGTGGTGCTGAGGATCGAACCTGGGCCGCAGGCATGCCAGGCAAGTGTGCTACCGCTTGAGCTGCATCCCCAGCCCCAGTTTCTTTTTATTTTTTATTTTGAGGCAGGGTCTCACTAAATTTTTGAGGCTGGCCTTGAACTTTTGATCCTCCTGCTTGGGCCTCCTGAGTAGCTGGGATTACCAGCATGTGCTACCATGCCTGGTTATAATTTTTCTTTTAAAAGCCTGCTCCAATAAATGAAACTGAGTAATGCATTTTGAAATAGACCAGCTATTGTCAGAGATTAGCTAACAAACATATTGACAACACAACAAATAACTTTATACTTTTCTTTATCAAAAAGAAGATTAAATATACCAGTACTATTTTAAGCATACTTTCAAGAAAGCTCAACTTGTTTAAAAGCATTAGCATTTTATGATTTCAAATAATCCAAACATTTATATATCCATCTATGATTTTATTTAAAAAACTTTTCCCATTTGATCAAATGGGCCTTAATTATGGATGTAGAAGTAATTAATGGTAGTAAAGAATGGACATGAAACCACCTTTGCTTTTGCAGATGATAATGCCTTCTCTCTCTGCTATCAAATCAAATTATTCTTGCCAAAGAAGACTTTCTGTATTTTTAATTCATTAAAAATTTATTTTTATATTTGATGGTAGAACCTATTTTATTATATTTATATAAGCATGGACCAAGGAAGGCTTTCATGCCCCATGAATTTTTTTTGTAAAGCAACACTTTTCAGCTTTGGAATGTAGATAATAATATATGTTATGATCCCCCTAAGAGGTTAATGCCTCTCTTTACTTTTTTATGTATATTACATATTTTTGACTCTTGCTATTAAATCAAGAATAACTGAAACATTACAGTTTGCTGTGAGAAGTTAGATATTTATTTTCCAGTGGAAATCAGGTCAGGGAAGAGCACTAGGGCATTTCCATCTTCTCCAATCCATCTGTGGCAGCTGGTCCCAGGCACACACTATATTCACCCAACTGCTGGTGCATGCGTGCAATATAGAAAATGCTTTACTGATGTCATTTACAAAGACATTTTGTGTATGTAGCAGGAAACATCATCTGCATATTTCACATGGGAATGGAATTTGCCTTTTTGAAAAGAATTTGGATATCTCCTCATGCATTGTCTTCTTTTCTGTTTCTCTCACTTATTTTAATTTTCAGATATCTCATTTTATTCAAATAAGGACAGTTTGAGGTAGTAATGAAAACCCTACAATCTGGTATCAGAAAGATTTGGGTGCTGGATAATTATGAATGTAATGCATTCCACTATTGTCATATATGTAAGAAATTAGAAAAAAAAGATTTGAGTGTAAATTTTAGCTCTACTATGTTAAATGTCTCCTTAAATTTTCTCTCTGTAAATGGACATGAAGTTTGATAGGAAAGGAATGAGGGAGAAATGAGAATGTATGTAAAGCCTGAGAACTAATGCTTGCTTTGGTTTTCAGTAGCAGTTCTGCCCCACTTCACATTTCATTCAAATTGAGACAGTGGCTGTGGATAACATATTCAGTATGAATGTGATCTAGTAGCAGATCCAGTTGCTTTTTTCTTGATGACAGGACCTTAATCTCATTTTCAATTGCTGACTCACCTGTTCTCTGTCCTTGCACAGGGTATGGGGGGAGGATAGAAGATTTTTGAAATAGGAGGGGAAAAACAGGGGAATCTTTATTCTGTGGCAGAAACTAGGAGGATTATGACATTGCACGCTAAAATGGGTAACTTTAAAGGTTTCTTGATTGTTGGGGTCCTTAAGAGATTTATTATTTTTATTTTATTTTATTTTATTTTAATTTTTTTATTGGTTGTTCAAAACATTACAAAGCTCTTGACATATCATATTTCATACATTAGATTCAAGTGGGTTATGAACTCCCATTTTTACCCCAAATACAGATTGCAGAATCACATTGGTTACACATCCACAATTTTACATAATGCCCTATTAGTAACTGTTGTATTCTGCTACCTTTCGTATCCTCTACTATCCCCCTATTATTTTGATTTTAAATAACTAAGGATTATCTTCAAGTGCACTGAGTTCAATCCTCTGCCAGAAATACAGTATGTTGGAGCTCAGTGATACCATTTTGCAACTCGTTAGTGTTATCTCTGTTTCCTCAATCTCCTGCTCCCAGAAACACCTAGGTCCTCTCGTTCCTTCTCTTAATGGTGGATGATGATGATGTATTCCTTCTCCATGGAGTGGGGGTTTGGCATAGCAACAGCAAATACAATTTCTTTTTTTAAAAAATTAATTAATTAATTAATTTTTATGTGGTGCTGAGGATCGAACCCAGTGCCTCACATGTGCTAGGCAAGCACTCTACCACTGAGCCACAACCCCAGCCCCAGCCCCACTGAGCCACAACCCCAGCCCAATGACATGAATTCTCTTTCTTTCTTTTTCTTTTTTTCTTTTTTTTGGTGGTGCTGGGAATTGAACCCAGGGCCTTGTGCATGCCAGGCAAGCACTGTACTGACTGAGCTATATCCCTAGCCCCTACAATTTCAATTCCTACTTTTCCTTCAGCTTTTCTTTCAATTGTCTTCACTAAAGGTGGGTGCTGCCCAGAGTAGAAATACCCTGAATCTTGCTGCTTATGAAAAGCAAGAATTAAAGTGCTTAGCAATCTAAGGAGGCATGGTGGCAAAACCCATATTACCAGTTAGAAAATTTCAGTAATAATCCCAATTCTGTCTTTTACTTACTGAGACAGACCTAGCATCATTTTCCTGTATGACCTTGAGAAAGTCAGTCTCTTTACTCCCAGTTTTCTTCTTTTTTCTTTCTATACTGGGGATTGAACGCAGGGGTACTTCACCACTGACCTATTTGTATATATCCCCAGCCCTTTGTATTTTTGGTTTTAAGACAAGGTCTTGCTAAATGGCTGAAGCTGATCTTGGACTTGGGATCCTCCTGCCTCAGCCTCCCAATTCACTGGGATTATAGGAGTGCACTACTGTGCCTGACTGGCCCCAGTTTTCTTAGTTGTCAGTTGAGTTTCCAACTTGTCTATACTCTCTTGAAAGTTCACTGTTAAGTACTAAAAAACAAGAAGATTGATTTAACAGATTTCTGTTGCATGTCATGTTATGTAAGATGGTACACACAAAAGGATCCCATGAACTGTAAATAACCATAAATATTAGTTAGTACTTTTATTAAATTGCATGCTTTTTTTTCCTCCTGATGAATCAGTAAGATGTGGAGAAGTAACATCTATATGTTAGAATAGAATTCAAATCTTAAATGCAAAGGAGTGTAACTGAACATAAGTGGAAACACCCATTTACATCTGTTCTCTTTTCCCATGCTGGGCTGGCTGGATTGAGCTCTCGAGAATGCCTGCTTGGATGCAAGGCAATTGTGGACTTCTCTCTGCTGATCTAGCCAAAACTTCTGTTTCTAATGAGTTGCTGATGATATAAATTCCAGGGTACAGAAAAACCACACTTTCCATTATGATGGGTTTCAGGCCCATTACTGGTAATAATTTAAAATTCTTTGAATTCATGACTTAGGAAGGTGCTTCTGCTTTTCATTAAATATTACTGAACAGGTGCTGAGCTCTGCAGTCTTTAATGTTTTCCACTCTTTGCTAAATCATATTTAAAAGCAAAATTTCTCCAAATTTTAACAGTTACATTAGTGAGAAAGTTCAAATGAGCACATATTTTAAAACCTCTATTTTGCATCATTTGGTTTGGATTTGAAGGACAAAATTCTCTTCTGGTGGAATATTGAGTGGAGATAAATGATTGGAAAAAATGACAAATTTGACTTTACTACATAGGTGGTTGTGCAAAAGTTCTGGAAACACCATCTTTTTTTTTTCTTTTTTTTCTTTTTTTAACCACAGAAAGAAAGGCTGCTCTGCTGGGGAATGTTTGAAGTAGATAAATTTGTGCCTAGGAGACCAAAGGTAATTACAAGACAAATGACTCGTACATCCGGTAGATTCATAGAGGGTTAAACTAAATATTTCAAGCTGTTATTTGGTCTGTTTACTCATGTTTATATGAGGTTAACAACTTCCACAACAGCCTTTCAGCCAGTTGTTCCCAGGTGTCTTCTGTTTAGCTTTGGCCTCAATGAATTGCTTTATGAGGAATATTTAGAATGGAGAGAGATGGGGGATGAGTTGGGCTTCTCACAACCAAAGGAGGATTCCTGACTCTTCTGTTCTTCACTGTGGTGTAAAATGGAACAAATAAGATTACCTTAGGAAAAAGAAATTTTGTGTGTGTGTGCAATTTCTAAAGATTCTTACATGTGTGCTAGAAAATTTTAGGAAAGAAGAATTGAACCACTGAAATTTCTTTCTTTTGATTTTGAAGACTAACGGACATATTTATTTGTTTAGGATGGATTTAGGGAAACCAGGTGTGGATCGCACGCCTTTTCTCTTAAGGCTATAAACATGCTCAGTCTCTTTCTCCCTTAAAAACTCAAAGCAACCAAGCTACAGCAGCGACAAAACAAAGAATCAGCAACAATTTTCTCTGGGATCTGTATCCTTCTTAGATAAATCTTTCACCTTCTTTTCTTTCTTCAATTTTTTTTTTTTTTTTTTTTTTTTTAGTTATTGATGAACCTTTATTTAATTTATTTATTTGTATGTGGTGCTGAGAATCAAACTAGGCAAGCACTCTACCACTAAGCCCCAGCCCCAGCCCCTCACGTTCTTAAAGTCCTCCCTTGCTGTCTTCAGGTCCTCCTCTTACATTTGCTCTTCAGTCTACTGCAATACACAGTAGTGCCCCTATCCTCAGGAGATGCATGCCGGGACCCCCAGTGGAGGCCTGAAACTAGGTAGTATCACACTCTATATGTACAAAGTTTTTTCTTATATATACATACCTATGATATAGTTTAATTTATAAATTAGATACAGTAAGAGCTTAGCAATAGGTGGGGCATGGTGGGCACATGCCTATAATCTTAGTGGCTGGGGAAGCTGAGGCAGGAGGATGTCGAGTATAAAACCAGCCTCAGCAACTTAGAGAGAACCTGTCTGTAAATAAAACATATAAAAGGTCTGGGGATGTGGCTCATTGGTTAAGTGCCCCTGAGTTCAATCCCCAGCACACACACAAAAATAAATAAATAAATAAATAAATAAATAAATAAATAACTAAATAAGCTTAATGATAATAACTATTATGTGAATACGGTCTTTTATTTTCAAAGTATTACTTACACCTTTTACTTGAAAGTAGGACTTTATGGCATCTCTATTTGGCGTAACTGAATTGCCTGCATCTTTACTCTTATTTCTTGTGTTTGGGGCCATTATTAAGTATAATGAAGGCTACTTGAACACAAGCACTGTGATACCTCACAGTGGATCTGAGAACTTCTATGGCTATTAAGTGACTAATGGGTGAGCAGTGCATATAGGGTAGATATACTGGACAAAGGATTGATTCATGTTCCAGGCAGGATAGAGCAGGATGATAGTGAGATTTCATCATATTATTCAGAATGGCATGCAACTGAAAAACTAATTAATTGTTTATTATGGAATTTTCTTTCTTTTTTTTTTCTTTTTTTTTTAAAGAGAGAGAGAGAAAGAGAGAGAGAGAGAGAATTTTTTTTTTTAATATTTATTTTATTTTAGTTCTCGGCGGACACAACATCTTTGTTTGTATGTGGTGCTAAGGATCGAACCCGGGCCGCACGAGTGCCAGGCAAGCGCGCTACCGCTTGAGCCACATCCCCAGCCCAATTATGGAATTTTCTATTTAGTATTTTGTACAGCAGTTGACTGGGGGCAACTGAAATAGAAGAAAGTGATACTGTGGATAAGTGGAGCCTACTGTTGTTTCTATTTAAAATCAACCTGGCAAAGCTCTTTTAACAAATCAAATTGCTTTTTCTTATTATCTTTCCACTTATGCCTTTTTTCAACTCAGTTAACTGACACAGTTGACTGAGACAATCTTTTTTTTTTAATTTTTATTTTTAGTTGTTAATAGACCTTAATTTTATTTATTTAAATGCGGTGCTGAGAATCAAACTCAGTGCCTCACACATGCTAGGCAAGCAAGTGCTCTGCCACTGAGCCCCAGCCCCAGCCCAGACTGAGACAATCTTGAGCTTCCTCTTTCCTTGACATTTGCCATTTTTTCCATGGTTCTCTTTTATTATTTTATTATTATTATTTATTTTGTTTGTTGGTATGATTTATAATAAACCCCAAAGATGTGCATGAACTGATTTTTGGAATTTGTGACTATTATCTTATATGGCAAGAGTCTTTGCAGATGTGATTAAGATAAAACTCCCTTGATGAGATTATCCTGGATTCGTCAATCTGCCCAATGCAGCAGAATCAGAGTTAGAGCTTCAGAGAAGGCCGGGTGATGAATGAAGCAGAACTTGGAGTGATGTGCTGTGCAGGTGGAGGAAGAGGGCTTGAGCTGAGGAATACAGGCAAAGAAATGAAATGTTCTTTCAGAATTTAGAAGAAACTAGCGCTGTCAATGCCTTGACATTAGCCTGGTGAGCTTATTTTTGAATTTCTCACCTGCAGAACTATAAGAGAATATATATTATTTAAAGACACTTAGTTTGTGTAATTTGTTAAAGTAGCAATAGAAACCTATACACTCTCTTTATCAGAGCTTTCCTGAACCCTGTGTTACTCAGAGGTCCACACACGATCCTCTTTTCCTTTTTTTCTACATTTTCTCAGTTGGAGATTGTACCTCCTTAAGGTTTCAACCATGATCAGCAACTCACAAGACCATCTTTCACAGTCTATAGAACAACAGTTTCAACTCTTTACATTACATTATCACTTGATATCTACAGCCAAATAAAACACATTGTCCTATGGGTCATGCATAGGAGGATTTACTAGGAAGCTAATGAAGCCTAAACTTTCTTCATGTGCATAGGTCTCTTCCAAGTCTCTGGGGGGGGGGTTCTAGACATTTGCATTTGTGATTTTATATTGTATATCTTAATAAAGTTGCCTATGGTCAGCTAGGCATGGTGATACATACTGAATCCCAGTGACTCAGGAGGTTGTGGTAGGAAGATGGCAAGTTTGAGGTCAGCTTCAGCAATTTAGTGGGACCCTAAGCAACTTAGCAAGACCCTGTCTCAAAATAAAAACTATAAATAAATAAATAAAAAGGCAGAGGAATGGGGATGTAACTCACTGATAAAGCATCCCTGCGTTAAATCCCCAGGAAATCCCTCCTCAAAATTGTCTGTAGTCATAAATGCAGTAAGTTATGTATCTGTTCCATCATTGCAGGGATGAATCTAGTATTTGTATATTCTGAATTTTGTACAGTAACCTGATATGCATTAGGTGGTCAACAAATCATAACAATGTTATCCTCAGATGGTTTGTCTTGGTTAACATCATCACAGTCTTGCCTTACAAAAATTAGAGACCTCAAAACTATCCTTGATATTTTCCATATCCTTTTACCATATCCCATTTCCACAGTCAACCAAAAAAATCTGATTTATTTTGCCTTACTCCAATTTTAATTTTTTCCTTACTTTTAGTCTCGAAGTGTCTTGTTACCACAATCTCTGCTTATATTCTGGACATCATCATCTATTTCTTGGTTTATTAAAGTTATGTCATTTGTTTCCGTGTTAAACTACTTCAACCAGTGCAATGTTTTTGCTGGGGACAAATCTACCTTTTTGTTTGTTTGTTTCAGGTATTCAAGATTTAACCCAGGTGCACTTTACTACTGAGCTACACCCCCAGCCCATTTATTTATTTTTGTACCAAGGGATTGAACCGGGCTATTTAACCACTGAGCCACATCTGCAACCCTTTTAATCTTTATTTTCAGATGGGGTCTCACTTATTTGCTTAGGGCCCTGCTAAGTTGCTGACATGGGTCCAGAACTTGTGATCTTCCTTTCTCAGCCTCCTGAGATGTTGGGATTACAGGTGTGAGCCTCCAGGCTCACACCTCTACAGTTTAGTTCTTTGGAATGTGGACTCTGTGGTCCCATATAAATAACTTTTTTTTTTTTTTTTTAAGCCTTTAAGTATTAAGGAACCAACAGACATTGTAATAATTGAGTACTGGTTTTCCTGTGTCAGGCATTGTGTCTTGCCCTAGAATGTCCTTTCTCAGTTTTAATTTTATTCCTTCAGACAGGGTTTCCCTGATGCCACCAAACAAAACCAACAGCTCCACTTATTATCAAATTACCTGTGTTATATACTTCCTTTCATATCTCAGTCTATACTTATCTCGGTTATTGGTTGTTTCCTTGCTTTTTATCTGTCTCTCCCAGTAGAATGTAGCTCTGGGAGGAGAAGGGCCCTTTTTCTTTTTTCTTCTCATCACCGTTGTGTCTTCAGTGTTCACCACGCATCTGGCAAAAAAGCAGCAGCTCTCTGAATATTTGCTGAGTGAAGGAGCTAATCTAGGATGTTAAAAACTAATAACAGATGCACAACACCACGATATCTCATTCATTAATGATATTATAATGCCACAAAATGAGAAAGATCATGACTGAGAAGTAAGGAACATTTAAAAGTCAAAGAAGCTTTATTAAAAAACAAATTCCTATGTTTTTCTTTCAGAATCTACTTTGATGCATTGCCTCATTTAAAATTGTGGTGCCAGGAAATACTTGAATGTACTGATGTACTGATATACATTTCCAATACGTTTTTACATTTATTTGTAATGATTTAATAAAAAGTATATTTACTAGTTGTGTACTGATAATAGTAACTGAGCTCAATAAAACTCAATAAAGAATGCTTTTTTTTTTTAGTACTGAGGATTGAATCCAGGGTTGCTTTTCCACTGAGCCACATTCCCAACCCTTTTTATTTATTTATTTATTTTTGATTTGAGACAGGGTTTCGCTAAGTTGCTTAGGGCCTTGCTAAATTGCTGCGGCTGTCCTCAAACCCGTGATCCTTCTGCCTCAGACCTTGGAGTCTCTGGGATTATGGGCATGTGCCACCATGCCCAGTTAGAATGCGCTTCTTAACATTTATGAACTTTATGACCAGAAAATAATTTTAGTTAAAAATAGTTATTGCTGGGGCTGGAGATGTGGCTCAAGCGGTAGCGCGCTCGGCTGGCATGCGTGCGGCCCGGGTTCGATCCTTAGCACCACATACAAACAGGGATGTTGTGTCCGCCGAAAACTAAGAAATAAATATTAAAAAAAAAAATAGTTATTGTTATAGAAAATGATGTAGTAATAATGAGAAATTTTAAATATCAGCTTAAAAGTTAATAAGGATATAGTTTTAAAAAAATTATCTTAGAGGTTATGTGAAAAAAAAAATTGGTTATATCATTACTTCTTTTGCCTTAAAGTTTCAATCCCTTCCTCTCAATCATTCTCAGTTTTATTTTTGCTTATTTATTATTTTACTGATTAAAATAGGAGCCATCATAAGAAAAAATCAGGGCTGGGGATGTGGCTCAAGCGTTAGTGCGCTGCCTGGCATGCGTGCGGCCGGGGTTCGATCCTCAGCACCACATACAAACAAAGATGTTGTGTCCGCTGAAAACTAAAAAAAAAAAAAAAAATCCACTGGGTATCTTCACTCAACATCAGCAGTCCTTATACACACTGCTTTCCTCACCAGCCCAGCACTGTTGCTGCGCTGGGGCCAGTTAGCGCTCAATCACATAATGGTAGATTTCACAATCCACAGATGATGACGCCTTCTGTATTTGACTACTCTGCCTTTTTATTTATTTAAATTTTTTTTCATTTGTTCTTTTTAGTTATACATGACAGTGGATTGTACTTTGATATTGCATGTATACATGGAGTATAACTTCCCATTTTTGTGGTTGTACATGATATGGAGTTAACTGGTCATTTATTCATATATGAACATAGGAAAACTATGTCCTCTTCCTTCTACTGTCTTCCCTATTCCCATCCTCCCTCTCTTCCCCCCACTCCACTCTGTCTAATTTGTGGAACTTCCCCTTCTCCCTCCCGCTACCATGCATTTTTTTTTAATCACTGCACCCCTCATTTATATAACATCCTCATTTATTGATTAAAAATTAACATTTTCCAGAGATGAAAAATTAAAAAAGGTTATGAATTAGAAGGATCAGGAATGTGTGTATATGTACAAAAAAGAGATTGTATAGAATATGAGCAAATGACAAAAACTAATATTTATTCATTTCTAAAGACATGGATCAGAGATACAGAAATAATCTTTTATTTTAGGTTTCAATCTTTCTACTGAATGTTTATATTGGAATATAAAAGGAAATGGGCACCGGAAATAAGAGTTGTTTTTTTTTTTTTTTTTTGACAGTGCTAAGGATTGAACATAGTGCCTATTACATATGAGATGTGCAAGACAGGTGCTCTGAGCTAGTGAGTTAGCTTCCCAATCCCTTTTTTAAGTTCATTTTGATAGTCTCACTGAGTTGCCTAGCCTCAAACTTACTATTCTCCTGCCTCAGCCTATGGAGTACTTGGGTTTATAGATGTGCGCCACTGTGCCCCACTAGTAAATGAGTTTTACCATTACCCTTTGTGCTCCAGCCTTTTCTGCCTTTAGGTCTACAGGGCTGTGAAATTTCCTGACAAGTATGTTGTCTTATTACCCTTGGAATCTTATCTAGTTTCATGCCTGGCACATAGTTGTTGTTCAAAAGATATCTGCTAAATGAATATCTTTTTAAAAAAATATTTATTTTTTAGTTGTAGTTGGACACAATACCTTTGTTTCACTTATTTATTTTTATGTGGTGCTGAGGATGGAACCCAGGGTAGCACACATGCGAGGCGAGCGCTGTACCACTGAACCACAACCCCAGCCCTAAATGAATATCTTATTTATTTTTTGTATCTTGATTTATACAGTAAGGGGATTTGTATTTTAAAAAAAATTATTCAACACATTTATTAAGTTCCTACTATGTTTTAGGTAGTTGGCTAGTTTTGGGGTGAGATTCAATGCTGAATAAAGACTAACACAATTTAGGATTCTTCTACACATTCAGGGCCCATATATTCTAAGAATACAGGCTAGATGAGTTATTTGATGGAGGACTCATTAGAGTTGATAGAGGCGTATAACTGAAAGGAAGTTTAGGTGTAATCTAATCTAATGGGCTTATTTTATAGATGAGGTAATAGAAGTCAAGAAAGTTGAAGTGATTTGCCCTTGTTATGACATCTTATTATTGCAGCTCCTGTCATAGCTATGAACTCCCTTCTCAGGGCTTTATCCGTTAACATTCATCTTGCTGCCAAGCATTTAAATATGTAGAGAAGCTTTTTTATTTTTTCAAAATGAAGGTATTAATTTGCTCTTTGCAATTTGTCATTTATTTGGTATTTATGATAATATCTTGATTTGGAATAAGATGGGCTGTTTACTTTCAGAGGACTTAAAAAATGCTGATTCATTTAAAAAGCAAACAATGAATCTTTTACAGCAGGAGTGGGTAAACTACTGATCACAGGCCTGATTAACTATGTTAGCTTGTTTTTTTGTATGATTTGTGAGCTAAGAATGGGGTTTTTTTTTTTTTGTTTGTTTTTAAGTAGTTAAAAGCAATTAAAAGAACTGTGTTTTGTGACATGTGAAAATTCAAATTTTAGTGTCCTTTAATTTAGTTTTATCAGAACACAACCATGCTCATTTGGTTAAGTATTTTTTCTGCTTTTTTCGTTCAACAGTGATTGTGAATAATTGGTACAAACATAAAGCTTAAAGTATTTACTATCTGGCCCTTTACAGAAAAAGTTTACTCTTGCATTATAGCAAAAAACATCATACTATACTTCCATCCCACTCTCAATACTTATGAAACATTTTATAGATTATTTAATAAGAACCAGTGGTTTCAATCTTTGAGGACTAAACCAAAATTAAATTGCAAATAACCCAAAATTGGCCCATATTTTTTCTTATTTTCTCTTTTTTCTTCGATACTCTGTTTAATGTCTGTATATTTCTTTCCTCAAAAAATTAAAACTTACAAGGGATGTTTACATCTGGAAAACATAAAAGCTTTCTACAGCATACCAACAGAAGGTATGTATTGAAATAATTTCTTAATGAGATAGGAAAGAACAGACTCTCCGTGGGATGTGACTACTTGTCTGCAGTGGGGAATTCTTGTGGGTGTGTGTGTGTATGGTTACTCTGTCTACAGTTTCTTATGCTCTATGCCTAGATAATGAAAATTAAATATTTTATGTGGATTTAAAAGCTTAAGGTTTTTTGAGAAGGAAGTTCTGGACTGACAAGGGAAATAGTCAAGAAACATTTTCTTCTTTTACTCAAAGAGACTTCTCAAGTTATTGAAACACATCATATAACAATTGTACCTTCAGCCCCAATAAAATTTACTAACAGTGAAGTGAGAAAGAAATAAAAATAAATGAATAAACATATGAAAATGTTTGCTTACATTAGAATTTAAATACTATTTATAACAGTTATGGGATGACATTTTTCCCATGTTAAATTGCAAAGCTTAAAAGATTACATTTCTGGGCTGGAGTTGTAGCTTAGTGGTAGAGCACTTGCTTAGCATGTGTGAGGCACTGGGTTCAATCCTTAGTACTACATAAAAATAAATTTAAAGAAAGGTATTGTGTCCATCTACAACTTAAAAAGAATTTTTAAAAAAGACTACATTTTCTAATGTTGGCCATTGTGTAGTAGCACAATAAGTGTTAATGTTCTGTTCTGAGACAAAGTTTATTATTTGCCTCAAAGAATTTAAAAAAGATGTAAAAAAGATATAAATTGCCATTCAAAAGAATTTACTTCAACACTGCAGGTTTTGGGTACTATAAAAAATACAAGAATGAACAGTAGGGGGCAATTCACATTCTAAATTAAATTCCACCTTGGATATACTGTTATGTAACTAAGGTGCAAATCTAACATGCTGCTCTTCTGCTTAAAATCCTTTGAGGTTCGGGATAACCTGCTGAGCCAGTCCAGCATCTCTACAGAGACATTTAAAGTCTGTCATATTGGCATGGACTCTCTTACTTTCTATTATTTTACTTACACAAAAAATCTTTTCTCCCTTTGCCTACCTAAATTCTTTTCTCCATCAGTTATCTCCCAATTTCTTCCTTATCATCCCTCCAGCTTCTTTACTGGATTTTTTTTTTTTTTTTTTGCAAATGTTATACTTTCTCTTATCTTTTTGATTTTTTCCTCTAGATCTCAGACACTCTCCTATTGCTATCCACCTTTTCTCTTTTTCTTTAAAATAAACTTTTGAAAGGGTTGCCTATACTCTTCCCATGTTCTGCCTTGAATTTTTCTCTTCCCATTTTTTCTTGAATCCATTTTTAGTTTTTTTATTATGAAAAAATTTAAATATATAAAAAAAGAATCATACAAATCACTCTACACCCATCATCCATTTTCCACTGGATGCTGGAAGCTGATCACAGATATGTAAGCATACTCTAAATAACCTGCTAGACTCATCCCCTGCCAAACTGCTCTTGTCAAAGTGAATAGTGACTTTGATAGCCCTGTGCAGTGGCAATGGTGCACACCTGCAAGATCTGTCTCAAAATATAAAAATAAAAAAGGCTGGGGATGTTGCTCAGTGGTAGAGTACTCCTGGGTTAAACCCCAAGTGCCTCAAACAAACAAACAAAATCCCTCAATGACTATCATGTCATTTATTTTGTGGAGTAGAATACACATAGTCTTCCACAAAGCAAGAGTATAGATTGAAAAACATTTATCTATAAAAACTAAAAAACGAAGAAATAATGCCACTTAGAGAAGATCATCAAACAAAACAAACTCTTAATTTGACAAAGATAAAATAGCCCAAAGGATTTATCAATAAACACCCCTTGGAACGGTGAAACACTTGGTAACATTTTAGTGTCTCATCCCAAATTTTTTTTGAATATTAAAACGTACTTAAAAAAACATTATACTTTTTTTTTTCTTTAACTACCAGGTAGTAAAATGAATTATTTAAGTTTAATCATTAAAACAGCAGATTGCAGACATAACAATAGATTTGAGTACAGTAAACAGACTCTATAATAATTTACTTATGTACTATATGGAAAAATTGGAATTCCAAAGGCAGTATATAGGAAAGAAAGTTTTATTTGACAAATAATTGTTAGATAATATTTTTTAAAATTCCATTAAAAAGAAATTAAATTTAGATACATTTCAAGTTAAATTTAAATGAAAATAAGGAAAAGGGAAAAAATAGAAAAGTGTTCCAAAGAGGGTAAAACAAAAACAATCTTAAAGCAGTAATTAAAGTGTAAAAGGAAAATATTAATAGATTTGATAACAAATCTATGAAATAATTCTGTACATCAAAAAATGAAAAAACATTATACTTTTTATACATTTTTTTTCCTTTTTCCTTTTAGTACTGGGGATTGAACCCACGGGTGTGTTTACTAATGAGCCTCATCCCCATACCTTTTTATTCTTTAATTTTGAGATAAGGTCTTGCAGTTGCTGAGGCTAGCTTCAGATTGTGGCTGTGTGCCATCACACCTGGCTAATCAATTTTATTTTGTGATTTTTCCAAATTATCTATACTTGTACATTTGTGTTTCTGTTTTTAACCTTTTGAGTATTGAACCCATGGGCATTCTACCTCTGAGCTATATCTAGTCCCTTATATTTTATTTTGAGACAGGGTCTCACAAAGTTGCTCAGGCCTTGAACTTGAGATTCTCCTGTCTTAGCCTCCTGAGTAGCTGGGATTTCAGATATGCACCACTATGCTTAGCTTCCAATTTTAGCTTTGATAAACATTATGTGAATGATCATTCAGATAAAGATCTTTGTGTTTGCATGCTGTATTTCTATAGGATAAAGAAGATAATTTGGTAGGAGCTGGATGATAGGCAGAGGGGTGTGTTGTTGTACAATTCTTTTTGTTTTGTTTAAAATTTTCTGTAATAGAAAATCAAAAGAACAAAAAAGAATGGGTTCAAGAGAAAATGGGAGGGCAATTAAAAAAAAATTAGTATTTAGAACTGGGGATTGAACTCAGTGGGGCTTTACCACTGAGTTATATCCTCAATCCTTTTATTTTTTATTTTGAGACAGGGCCTTCCTAAATTGCTGAGAGTGTCCTTAAATTTGAGATTGTCCTGTCTCACCTTCTTGAGTTGCTTGGATTACAGGAATATACCACCGCGCCCAGCTCGAAAGAATGTTTTCATTTTTATTTATTTATTTTTGTACCAGGGATTGAATCCAGGAGTGCTTAACTATGGAGCCACATCCCTAGCCCATTTTTAAGTTTTTTATTCTGAGACAAGGTCTTGCTTAGTTGCTTAGGGCCTCTCTAAATTGCTAAGGCTGGCTTTGAACCTTTCATTCTCCTGCCTCAGCCTCCCGAGCTTCAGATTACAAATATGTATCACTTTGCCATCCAAAGCAATGTTTTTAAAGCTACAAGTATTTAACCTATAGAATCCTAGCCAGTTAGCAAAAGAAATAACATGTTGTAACATATCGTTTAATGGTAACTTGGGGTTATAGGGAAACGACAAGGAGTGTGAAAATACAGTGCTTCTTAAAATCTTGCACCATTTCTAAGAAAATTGTGGTGAATGGTGAATGGGTGATGAGCCTGAGCTAGAGGTTTTCCCTAAGCCCACCCAAGCCTAATAGAGGAGGATAAGCCTTTTTTATAAGCAGTCTCAGATTTCTCATTAATAACGGGGGTTTTGAAAGCTGGCCAGCTCTTTGCTGTAGATGTGTACCTAGTTTTGATGGGAATGGACCATCAGAAACAAAAGCTGAGCCCTCTTACAGAATGAGCTGGTTTGGGGAACAAATCTTCAGTTTCTTTTTTGATTTTTCAAAATCTCATTAGCCATAATATTCTTACTTGTGGGTTTTAAATACATAGTCTAGCTCAAAAAAAATGGCTATAAAATATTTGAGAAAGTATCAGAAATGCTTTCAAACAAAACAAACTCTTAATGTGACAAAGATAAAATAGCCCAAAGGACTTACCAATAAATACCCCTCAGGATGGTGGAACACTTGCCTAGCAGGTGTGAGGGTCTGCATTGAATTCCTAGCACTGCAAAAACAAAAAGACCAAAAGCAGGGCTGGGGTTGTGGCTTAATGGTAGGACGCTTGCCTAGCATGTGTTAGGCACTGGGTTTGAATTTCAGCATCACATATAAATAAATAAATGAAGGTCATTGACAACTAAAAAAAAAGACCAAGAAAAATAAGTAAACAAATAAATAAATAAAACACCCCCCGCACGCGCTTCAAAGAGTCTGTAGAAGGTAACCAGTTCCTTGTCTAAGGAAGTTTTTCTTTGGGGAAGGGAAAACTAATTTTACTCATAGAGGAAGTTGGTTCCTAAGTGAACCTGTTTTATATGTAAAAAATACTCATAGAAAATCACACATTAACCTTCCTGAGAAAAGAAACAGTCATCACGAAGTCTGTTCACTCTTCTAACTTGAATTCTCAAGTGACCTTTAATTCTGAAATTGTGAAAAGGGGTCTTAATATTGCTTCTGTGTCTGATTTCAAATGTTTTCCAAATGCTGAGAGAAGCCTAATAACTGACATTTTGCCCTGAGTTTGCAGTCATTTCCATCAGCTTTCAGAGAAAGCTTTTGAAATGCAGAATGCTAAACTAGATCTTAGAATTGATTAGCATAGTTTAAATAATAATGGAAACTTAAAAAAAGTCAATAGTAAATCATACTTTTACTTTTATAACTGCAATTTACAAGCCTAAATAACATTGTTTTGTTTTGTTTTTAAAACAAGCTCTGCCAAGTTTTATTAAAGAAAAATTTTGCATGGTTTACTTTTCACCAGTCTGTTCTGGCATGCTTCTAATGATATCAGAATCATCTGGACCAATGATAGTGTGCACACTCTGAAGTATTTTCTGCATGCTGTGCCCAACTCAATTTTATTGCCACTGCACTGATGGTGAGGCAAGAGGATCAGCCTGGACAATTTGTCAGGATTGAGCCGGGGGTCCTTACCACTGAGCTATATCCCCAGGAGATATGTCTCCTGTTTTTTCTTTTTTTGATTTTGAGATAGGGTCTCCTAAGATGCTGAAGGTCTTGCTAAGTTGCTGAGGCTGGCCTAGAATTTATGATCTTCCTGCCTCAGCCTTTTGAGTTGCTGGGATTATAGGTATGTACTACCACACCTGGCTCAGCCTATATAAATTAGGAAAATTGCCCCCCATTCCACCCCTCAAAAAACAGTTGACTGGTTATTTTACATGAAACTTTTCTGATAAGTCTAATGAGACTTAAGCTATGACTTTTCATAGTTACAGGACTAGAAGTTACCATAGATGTATTGAGTAGAGCCTTTCACCCTGTGGAAGGATTTCTTTTAAAAGTATCCATTCTCTGAAATGGTCATCTTCAGTTTTTTATTAAGAAATTATTTAGTCATAAAAGTCCATTAGAATAGATTTACCTTTAAAATGTATTTTTAATTTCAAAAGTTAAAATTTTTAATAAAATCATTTTCTAAGGTGATAAATGAATCAGACCTTTGTAAAATATCTGATCATTGTTTGTAGTTCTGTACTTTGTGGCATCCCATAATTAATGTAGTTCCTCTTTAAAAATAATATTTTAGATAAAATATCTTTCAGTGTTCTGAGAAAAACTTTGTGATGCCTCCAAAGGTTTCTATTCTGTCATTTAGGCATCTTTAGTTTCCTCAAGAAATCTTCCTACGACATGATCTGTATATTTTATCCTTTGCTATTCTGAAGGATCTTCATTTTTTTTCCTTCAGTTTTTCAAATGCAAAGTCAAAATCAGAAAACAAGACTTGGGGCTGGGGATGTGGCTCAAGTGGTAGCGCGCTCGTCTGGCATGCGTGCGGCCGGGGTTGGATCCTCAGCACCACATACAAACAACAATGTTGTGTCTGCCGAGAACTAAAAAATAAATATTAAAATTCTCTCTCTTTCTCTTTAAAAAACAAACAAGACTTTACGTTAGATGTGAAGTCTGTCAGGTCCAGAGTTTTTGTTGCTCTATGTGGGTCAATGTATGCTACAAATGCATTTATTAGTAGTGATCTTTGAATAGAGCCAAGTACTGGTTTTTATCATGCCAATTTCACTAACAAGCAAATGTCTTTTTTTCCCTGTCTAGTAAGAAGTAAAGATGTGTTGATTTTTAAAGAATTTGCTTTTTTTTTTTTAATTAAATGAATCACAAATGTGGTAAATGTTCACAAGAGAAATGTTGACTTAGAACACGAACTTTTCTGTAATCTCTCTCTCCCTCATAAACAATGTAAATAATTGGCAAACAAAATTTTATAGATTTTCTCCCATGTGTTTATATTTAGTGCACATATAGGAAAAGAACTTTCTAGGAACTTGGATTTTGAAGTCTGATGGTTTTAAATTCCGACTCTGGCAATCATTAGTGGATGCTCTTTCCTCTTATCTAAGGTGATGATAAAATAATATACATATATGATTAGGATGTTGTGAATATGCAAAGAGATGATATATAACATGTTCAATATACATTGCAAAAATCGTTTTCACTTAAAGTAAGCCTGTTTATGTTTTTCTGGTGATTCAACCCAGGGCCTCACACATGCTATGCACGTCCACTGAGTCACACCCCAGCCCAGGGTTCCCTTTTTGCTCCTCTGCTGGAGCACACCAATGCTGGTCTTTGTTTTGAGGAATTATGGTGATTCAGTATTAATATTGTCATTACTTTCAATTAACATAGGGGCCTATATGCACAGAAAGCAGTGATTGAAAACTTTTGGCTTTAGAAATAACTATTAGATGTTCACTGGGGAAAGACATATATTTTCCCAGACATCTTTCTTTAGTTTTTCCCATCTTGAAGTGTATGGATCACAGAGAGGGAGAAAGGAGATGTAAATTTGAACCCTAACTAAATTCCATTCCTATTCTGCAATTCTATTGCTGTCACCTCACAAAAACAAACTTCTTTTTACTTATTCTCGGAACAAGAAGCAGGCTTGTAAAACGCAGATTAGTTCTCGAAGGTACATAGAGATGTACAATGGAGAAGATCTATCAAGGAAACATCAGGAGGGCTAATAAACTATGGGCATAGAAGAAAGTAAGCTAATCCCCTGTGTTCACTGCTGGTACTCCTCCCACCCTCACACCCCATCCGGGAGGGTATTGTAAAAGCAGTGTGGGCGGAATGAGAAACACATGGCTAGTTTGTGCCGGAAGGTTTTGTGCCATTCATACTAGTCCTACTTATTTTGAAATACTTAGATAATTTATTTGACAGTTTTAGATAGGGTTGTCACTTAAGGGGTAAAAAGAAAAAGAAGAAAAGCCAGAAAAGCCAGGCTCCACAGTAAGCCTGGCTAAGTAGCCTGAAAGGACAGGGGCCAGCAGAGACCAGAATACACTTTACCCTCATTTGCATACCAGAGCTCCAGAGTGCAATTGACTGAGTTGTCTCTGAAATGCACAGCAGCAATTTTAATAAGAGTATAGTTATACATTTAGTTTACAGAAAAATGTTAAGTGAAAGTTCTAAATTTTAGAGAAAAAAAAAGGTCGTATATATACAGTGCCTTTTTAAGATTAAACATTAGAGCAGCCAGAGGAGGAGTGCAGAGAGGGAAAAAGAGTAATTTCACTGGATGTTTCTCATCTTATTGGAATATCAAATATTTCTACACAGATACCCAGCTGTTTAAATGAGAGGTTAAGACATCCTTATTTTTCTCTATTTTATCCTGAAATTAATGTTATCTCTTTTTTTATATGAATTAAAAACAGCAGATTTAAAATAATTGATGATTTCTGCTTCTAAAAGATGGAGTGTGTTTACTGTGGGCTGGGGTCACTGTGGGTAAAAAAGAATTGTTAGGAAGGTTAAAGAAATCAGTTAAACATTAAATTATTTACTACCAATGCTGTGTGTTGATATTTTTGGGAAAAAAAGAAAGTAGATGGGAAATCCTCATTACTAGTAATTTGAACAAACCTTGAATATAACCAAAACGCTTTTTATTTGCACCTGTAACTTTTTAGACTTTTCCTTTGGTTTCAGTTCATGAAGTCTCAGCCCCATGACCCTTTAGCAAGCTGAGTGACCTCCAACAACAAAACTCAGTCACAGGTGACTTGAAAGTGGGAGGGGTACACAAAAAACATAGGGCTCAGACTGAGATTATATTTTATCAGTATCTCTGTTTTGTGTAAATAGTGTGAAAGGGTGCTGTGGGCCATAACTTGATTGGGTCAGGGTACACTAGTAAGTTTGCAGATACGTGTTGAGGTCGGGCAGTTGTTACCTATCATAGCTTCCCTACTTGCCACTTGTCAAACAAAGAGCGATGTCAAAAATAATCATAGGGAACCAAATGACATCAGTTTGTGATCACTCAATATTACTATTTTTTTCCATATCATTTTATGATAGTGACAACTTCTGAGTGATTTCACTGTTTCTGTTTACAGAAAACAGTTATCTCATGTAATTTATGAGTAATCTTAAGTAGTGATTGTGTCTGTTTTCTGGTTAAAGTAGATTGCCAGTACCTTTTTATTTTATTTTATTTTTTTTTCTAAACCCGTTTAGTATAATTTCATTGACTTTTAGGTATACCTATTTGTTTAAAAATATGTATTTAGTTGTAGATGAACACACAGTGTCTTTATTTATTTTTATGTGGTGCTGAGGATTGAATCCAGTGCCTCACACATATGAGGCAAGCACTTTACCACTGAGCTACAGCCTCAGCCCTGAGGTATACTTATTTTTAATGTGACTAACAGTATTCCTAATGACAAGAATACTGTTGAGAAAGTAGGGGGAAAAAAAATGTAAACAGGACTGTGGCCATCTCCTGTGACATGATCACATCTTCAATAAAACCACATTCCCATAGTTCAGCCTGGGAAGTTTGTTATACACTGGTTAAAAAGGCACAATACTCCTTTTCTCTCTTCCTGTCATGAAATGTACAATAGTGCTGTTCAAAAGGCACTGAGCACCTTAGTACCTTAGTGCATTAAATAATATTACCCTGTTCCAAATATAGCACAGCCTCAACTATTTGCCAGGGTTTATTTTTGGCAATTAAATGAAATGTGGTTGAGGTTAGTATTGGTGCTCTGGGTTGTTGTCTGCATGGTTTATCTCTACAGTGCTTTTCAGCTGCTTTCATATTTCTCACTCTTACAAGTAATATCACTTAATAAAAAAATAATAAAAGCTTTCCCCCACTGCTCTCAATGTATGGGAAAGGGAGAAGGGGGTTAAATTCCTTGCATTTGAATGACCTTTAGGTGTTCTTTTGTGTATCTATTATGTGTAAAAATGGCTAACAGCATAATGGAAAACTTTGTACAATAATAAAATGAAGAAGCAGTTCCAAAGAAAAAGCAATCATAGGGCTGGGGATGTGGCTCAAGTGGTAGCGCTCTCGCCTGGCATGTGTGCGGCCCGGGTTCGATCCTCAGCACCACATACAGACAAAGATGTTGTGTCCGCCAAATACTAAAAAAACAAATATTAAAATTCTCTCTCTCTCCCTCTCTCTCATTCTCTCTCACTCTTTCTTAAAAAAGAAAAAAAAAAAAAAAGAAAAAGCAATCATAAATGGGAGTATTAAAGTGCAATGAGAGGGGCTGTGGTTGTGACTCAGTGGTAGAGTGCTCGCCTAGCATAGTGAGGCACTGGGTTTGATCCCCAGTACCACATAAAAACAAAATAAAGATATTATGTCCACCCAAAACTAACAAATAAAAAAAAATTTTCTGTTTCTTGTTGTAGAGAAATAATAAATAACTTAAACAACAAACAAAACTGCCATGGAGACTAGATTCAAACCATGGGCATAGGAAAACCATCAAGAAAGATATTTTATAAGGGTTGGGGTTGTGGCTCAGTGGTAGGTTGCTCGCCCAGCATGCATGAGGCACTGAGTTTGATCCTTAGCACCACATGAATATAAAATAAAGATATTATGTCCACCTACAACTAAAAAATAGATATTAAAAAATAAGTTTAAAAAAAGATATTTTATAAGATGGATATTGATAACGGCTACCATTTACTGATCTTATGGGTAGTTGCTGTGTTGGATACACATCATAGCCTTTAAACTTCTCAAACTAGTAGGAGGAAGCTGTGAATTAAGCTATTCATCTTTCCCAGGATGAAACAAAGGTAGGCTGGGAGAAGTTGAATAACTTGTCCATGGACTTAAAGCCAGTAGCAGAGCTAGGACTGACCCATCCTTCACTGTGGATGGTCCTGCTGACCTCCTTTGATGCTTGCCCTGCTATCAACTGTGAGATGAAGAAAGATTATGAGCTTCCCATTTGTTCAAGTCAGATCTTATCAAGTTTGGTCAGATTTTCATGTCTTAGGAGTAAAGAGGAAACATTTGATTTTCTAATTTTTGGATTCTGGAATTATGATAAGGGATAAAAGCATAAACTTACTCTTGTAAGTGCAATATTTAAAAGATTTTTTTAAAGTTTTTTTTTTTTTTTTGTCAGTGCACCTTTATTTTATTTGTATGTGGTGCTGAGAATCAAACCCAGTGCCTCACACATGCCAGGCAAGTGTTCTACCACTGAGTTACAACCGTAGCCCTTAAAACTGTTTTTGAGCATGTTAGCCTTGTGGAAAGGGATGTGTTTTTCCAGAAGAGAAAAATAGTCTCTGAAGCCTCTCATGTGAAGTAATATTTAATGAAGGAGCCACTTTTATTTGATTAATTTATTAATTTTGTGGTACTGGGGATTAAACCCACTTGATCTCTACCACTGAGCTACACCCCCAGCCCTTTTTATTTACTTATTTATGTATATTACTTTGAGACACAGTCTTACTAAGTTGCTCAGGTTAGCTTCAAACTTGGCATCCTTGTGCCTCAGCCTCCTGAGTTGCTGGAATTACAGGCGTGAGCCACTATGCCAGGCTAAAAAAGATCTTTTGGTTCAATATTTGTGGAGCTTTATTGTTCTATATAATATCAGGAAGTTTCAGGTTTTTGAGTTGGAAACTGCTTGTTTTTCTGAATGTGATTTGAATTTATGTTAGAATTGTTACTATGAAGGATTCAAGCAAGAACAATGTCTTTTATGAGTTTAGAGCACAATATAGACAGATAATATATGCAGTGGCTCATCGGTAATTGAGGCAACTATCACAGGACAGAACACAGTAACTAGAAAATTATTAGCTCTGTTAGTACACATTGGAAGTCATGAATTATGGCTTGCTTGTATATTACCTGTAGATTTAGTTTCTTGAATGATGTTAGTATATGCTCATTATTTATTTTATTTTTTTGGTACTGAGGATTGAATCTAGAGGCACTTTACCTCTGAGCTACATCTGCAGCCTTTTTAATTTTTATTTTGATACAGGATCTCCCTAAGTTGCTTAGGCCCTTGCTGAATTGCTGAGGCTGGCCATGAACTTGCAATCCTCCTGTTTTAGCCTTCCAAACTTCTGGGATTATTGGCATGCACCACCAAACCTGGCAGTATGTGCTTATTTAAAAGTTATTGAATAAGTTGTTGGTGTAGCTCAGTGGTAGAGCATTTGCCTAGTATGCTCAAAGTCCTGAATTTGATCCCTAGTACCATGCCCAAAAAGAAAAGTTATTAAATAAAGAAAATAAAAATTTCAAAATAAGTTATAAACTACTTTGCCAGTGATTTTCAGATTAAGTGATATGTGTGTATATATTATCTATTACTTTATTAATGTATTTAAAAATTTATATATTTTTATTTAAAAAATTACTGAACAGCCAAATAAAATATAGAGCATAATGTTTTAATTTTTCCTTCTTTCTGAATGCATCTTAGATAAGTAATCTGAAGTCTTCTCCCTTCTTTGGGCCATGACACAGTTCCATATTACATATGAGATATTTCCCTATGCTTCACTTTAAGGCCTTGCAAGATTAAATATTAAAGTAACAGTGTAGTTAAACATATAGTAGCTTGAAATGGTAGGTAAAAGAGTTAATCCTGGTGTTATGGGAAATGATTAATTTGTTGATATTAGAATAGATTTTAGCTGCTCTGTGTCTCAAAGTTATTCCCAGACATATCTTTGGAATTACTCAATTATTACCACATATGGTGTGAATATCTACATTTTCATAGATCCTTTACAGTGGAAAAGTCATTTAATTTTCAGTTTCATACTATACCTGTGGATGATTTAAGAAATGATCAGTGAACATAATTGAGCTATAACTCAGGCTAAAGGCCTGAATGCATGTGTAATTTCATTTGTTGTAAGTGGATGCTAGTTACACAGCTAGGCTGTGGCTCAGTGGTAGAACACTTGCCTGGCACATGTGAAGCACTCTGGGTTTGATCCTCAGCACCACATGAAAATAAAATAAAGATATTGTGTCCACCTACAACTAAAAGAATACATATTAAAAAAAAGACAAAAAAAAAAAAAAAAAGACCTGATGCTATTATTTTCATTAACTATGTGATGTTTTATTCCAGGAATTTTTAATTTTAGTTTTGGGTTATTTATAAAACTTGGCTTTGAAATGTCTCTTTTGTTTAATGATGTTGGGGATTAAGTCCAGGGGTGCTTTACCACTGAGCTATATACCCAGTCCTTTCTATTTTTTTTTTGAGACAGGTTCTCCTTAAATTACCCAGCCTGGCCTTGAACTTGCAATACTCATATCTCAATCTCTCCAATCTCTGGGATTACAGGTATGTGCTGCTATGCCCAACTTGAAATCTCTAATTTTTCTTTATGAGTGTGCTCAAATCTACTTTATTTTTTTTCAAGTCTAGTTTAAACTGAACAATTTTCAGATTAAAAAAGAGCAAGGTGATTTTATTTGATAAATCATCAAAACCTAAAAATTAAAAAGAAATAATAGAAATTGAATTAAAAGAAAGACTTTTCTTTGTAAGCTTTGTAATCTTAGTATGTTCTAGTAACATTTATTGTTCATCTTCTAACTTCATAACCTTTTCATTTTACACTGAACTTACACTGAACTTAAAATAGAATGTTTCTAGGTCCAGATAAATGTATTTCCAAAATTTTATTCAGATTATACTTATACATTATGCTTTCAAAGAGCAAATAAATCATTGTGGTTTTTCTATAAAAGTCAAATGAGTATGAATATTTCACAAGTCCATTATTTGATATATTCCTTTAAGATATGATCCCAAAGCTGGGTGCAGTGATACATACCTGTCATCCCAGCTACTCTGGAGGCTGAGGCAGGAGAATTGCAAATTTGAGTCCTGCCTGGGCAACTTAGTGAGACCGTGCCTCAAAAAATAAATAAATGAATAAATAAATAAATAAACAAACAAACTAGAGATGTAGGTCAGTGGTAAAGTGTTCTTGGGTTCAACCTCCCATAAAAAAAAAAAAAAAAAAAAAAAAAGAATGACCCTCCCGGCAAAGCATCCTCAGAAGCACTCAATAAATTTACAGGTCAATTTACTTCTATTTTCTCTTTTATAGTCTCCTTTCCATATATTACTGAGTAAATTACTGAGGATATAGCTTCTCTTGACCTACATTCCCAGACCTTTTGCCACTCATTTAAGAGACACTGAAACAATGATAAAGGGTTTATCTAACTACTCTCCTCTGCCACCAGCATTAACTGACAAAGCCTAGTAAACACTGATAAGACATCAGAGAGCCTTCTACAAATGTCTTAGCTCTTGGGAAATCTTCAGATCCTCATTCTTCAGATTCAGTAGAAGAGAAAGAAAATTCTTCCTCTTCTCCCTCTTCTACATCACCTTGATAACCATAAGCATACCTGATATCAAGGTTTGGTGAATGGTGGACTTAGTTTTTTTTAAATGTACTTCTAATTGAAGAGATCAGATAGCATGAGGTCCATTTTCTCATTGGGACCTATTTATCTGAGGTGCAGGGTAGCATAAGACAAGATAGACCAATTTCACAGACTTGCTGGTCACCCATAGCTCTTCACTCCAACAAAACAATGGCAGATTTTTGTCCCATTTTGAGTCTTACTTTGTTTACATTCAGGCTTCTGCTTCTTCAGAGGCTAAAGAGATTTAAGAGTATCACAGGTTACAAACATACTGCGTGTGAGCATTAGCTTTACTTTTATTCAAAGTGGGTCTCATCTCATGCCTTCAAAAAGCACAACTAAAAAACTGTTTTGAATGCAATCACGTTTCATACTGACTTTGTAGAAAGCACCGTTTTAGTTAGTGGGGCAGAAGTAAGCAATTTATTAAGACAAGCCTATTGGTTGGAAATTTACATAGATTCTACTAGGGATTTATTCAAAACACAGGGCATTAGCACGTGTGGAAAAGGGCTTCAAAAGACGAATCAGCCAGACAGGTAGGAAAGAGCATTTCTGGCCTAAGGAAGTATGGGCTGAAAATCAGCACAGCCTGCCTGGTGCCTGGAGTGAGGGTGAGCGCACTCTGAGATGCAACCAGAGACCTCAATAGGCACCAGGTTTTGCAGGACCTTGTTGGTGGAGTTAGGAGTTTTAATTTTATTATCAGTACAGTGGAAAGAAAAGGGAGAATTTTCAGGAGTCTGTTGTGGGTTGGTGGTGTTGAAGGGTGGATAGGATGACTAGGAGTTGGTTGAGTACTGAGCAGATCTTTGAAGAGCTCTCTCTGGTTACATAGTGAAGAATGAATGGAAGAGTCCGTGTAGATGGGAGGCTCCCTCAATTGTGATGAGAAATGACTAGCTGGGACTCAGGTGGTGGTGGGAAAAGGGAAGGAAAGTATATGGATTATGTCTTTAAGGTTCTTTGTAGTTTCAAAATCTGTGAAAAGACAAAGAAGTAATCTAATGAGTAATGGAGGAAATGCTATGGGTATAAAGTGGGAATAATTATAATATCTTTTAGTATGTGGCATGAAGCCTGATTTTTTCCCCCAATACTGGGGATTGAACATAGGGGCATCTATTACAGAGCTGCATCCCTAGCCTTTTTTTATTTTGAAACAGGATCTCCCTAAATTTCCCAGGCTTGTCTTGAACTTGAGATCCTCCTGCCTCATCCTCTGTCACTGGGACTACAGACCTGTACCACTATGCCTAGCTATGAAGCCTCATTTTAAATATGACTATTCTAATCTCTAATGTTGAAGGAGCAAAATATAATTCATTTTAGGAAAACTGGAGAAAAGAAGTATCAATTTGAACTATTTTATAAAATATTACACTAAAAATTAAGATTAATGTAGGCTTTCTTTTTTAGACAGTTAATTTTGAATTCCTTATGTGATTAGGCCACAGAAGATTTACTTTAGTACTTACAGCAATAGATTTAATTGGATACTTAATCAAAATTACAGGTTTTTCTCTTGAATTCTTATACAATGAAACTGTGATGTAATTGTTGAAATTACTCTCATTTGACTCATAGCATTAACAAAAACTTAAAGTTGAGAAGCTTGTATAATTTGATCTACAGAGTATTGAAATGGGTTTTCCATATGGTCTAAATCATTTAGAGTTATGTTTGTTAAACCACAATAAGAATTGCAGCAACAAAGCATTTGTGCTTTTGTGTTTTTTTTTTCCCCAAGAACAAAGGAATTTTTCTTCTTTTTTTGTTATGAAGAATTTGCTGTGGTTTGCAAATCTTAGCCAGTTTTAGCCATCACGCAGTTTAGATGTTGTGTCTCAAAGAAAAGCCTTGAGTCAGTTGTGGTGGTTCATGCTTGCAATCCCGACTACTTGGGAGGCGGAGGCAGGAGGATTTCAAGTTAGAGGCCAGCCTCAGCTACTTAGAGAGACCCTGTCTCAAAATAGAAAAAGAAACCGATCTGGTAACTGAACTCAATGGTAAGTCACTTCTGGGTTCAGTCCTCAGTACCAACAACAACAACAACAACAACAAAGCATGTTCTGTTTCTTCCCAGAAAACTTAAAGATCATCCAGAATTTTATTTTCCAGACTTCTATTTAAAATAATATCTTTGGGGATGGGCATGGTGGTACACACCTGTGATCCTAGTGGCTTGGGAGGCTGAGACAGGAGGATCGTGAGTTCAGCAAAAAGTGAGGCCCTCAGCAACTCAGTGAAACCTTGTCTCTAAATAAAAATACGAATAGGGCTGGAGATGTGGCTCAGTAGTGGAGTGTCTCTGAGTTCAATCCCCAGTAAACCACCCCTGCCCCCGCCTGCCAAATAATAATATCTTTGGAAAAATCTTTTAAAACATTATAAACTAGTCTTTTTTTTGTTGTTATTTCAGGATGTATTTAATTTCATTCCCTCTTCTCCCCCTATTTGCTGCAAAAATCACACCAATGCATCCATTTGAGGACCTGTAAGACAACTGACAGGGACAGTCTTGAATCCTTTGTTCAAAATGTATTGGTTGGTTCTTCCTCGCTGCCCTACTAAAGCCTCTACCCACAGCTTTGCCTGTGAGCCCAAGGAATAATTTGAATCTCCTGTGCTATGTTAGGAGGGAGTTTTAATTTTTCCCAAGATCCTGGGGTAATATTATGATATCTTCATTAAACTATCCTGTCCTCCCTCGTCCCCCCTCCCAAAAAAAAAAAAAACAAAAAAACAAAAACCACTTCACAACTGCAGAACAGCCTAAAATTATTCTTGGAGTACTTCCAGTGACCTGGAGAGGGGTTCAGAATTACCAAGATTAAACCTCTGAGATTAACATTTTTCATTACTTTCTTATAAATGTAAATTTGTGATATATATGGACTTAAATACATGCCTACAAATTTATCTTATTTATGATTTTCTTAGCTTATTTTTACCTTTCCTTTTGGAGAATGCCTTTCTCCTCACTGAAAGTTAATTTAAAATCTTAAGGCTGGGGTGTATGCTTGCCTCACATGTGTAAGTTCCTGGGTATCTTAGATATAAATAGAAAAGTTCTTATTTCAACCCAGTTTGATTACTTTAGTTAATTAATTTTTTCAACACTCAGGATTGAATCCAGGGGCACTCTACTATTGAGTGACATCCCCAGTTCTTTTTTCTTTTTGAGATCCTCAGAGTCTTGTTAAATTACAGAGGCTGGTCTTGAACTTGTGATCCTCCTGGTTCAGACTTCTGAATTGCTGGGATTACAAGCCTGTGACAACATGCCTGGCAAAAGTTTGTTTTAGAATTACTTAATTTCTGAATTTAAATTTTAAAGCATGTGTAATATGACCTCTAATCTTCTGCATTTTAAAGTCTGAATGAGCAGGGATATGCTCCTACAAATGTTTTCTTGACTTCATGTTCTGAGGAGGCAGAAATAATATAAATAGGGTTTCTTAAATTGGGCAGCATGGCAGTTTCTTGAACTTTAAAAAAATTCCATGACTGAGAAAGGCTATGGAATCTAGAAAAGCATCTTGTAATTGATATCAGTTGGTCGCTTTGGTATGTTAGGAGGGAGATGGTTATATTTGGTTCTACAAATACCACTGAAATGGTAGGGAGTGGTATTTGTAGAACCAGCCCCCAGCACCCCCACTTCACATCTTTTGTCTGTGACCCCTTTAATTTCACCTTGCTCCAGTCCCAGAAGCCTAGTTGGAAGCACCCACTGCTGCCCTGTGTTCTCTTTCTAATTTCCTAGTGCACCTTATTGTTTATGTTCCCATGACTTAAGTGATGTCAACAGTATTTTAAGCAAAGCTAGACTTACTAATAGTTTTCATGGGTTCTTTCTAGTGAGTAGAAACAAATGGATGGAGCCCTGAAAATGTTCTTGTTTGGGTAGGGGGTGGGCACATGTGATTTCTGGGAGAAAAGTCACTGGCCAGAAGGCCAAGGACTCAACCACAGTAGCAGAGCAGTGTAGTCCAGACTGGGCACTTTGAGTCACTTCTGGATTATGTGGAACAAAATCTGTCTTTTCGAGATTAGGAAAATACAACTTGCCCATCTTTCCACATTATTCTTTCCATGTTTTTTTCTCCCTACAAGGCTTCTGGTCTTTTCCTTGTGCTTTTATATCTTTTCATCCCTAAGAGGGACTTAGGGATGAAAGGCAAAAAGGTTAAAACTTAAGCTGGTTGGTCTAGTTTCTGGTTAGCTCTTCAGATAATAGATTGTTTGAGATTAATCTTGAAACCACTGAATAGAGACAGCTTCTTATATTATTCATGAACTTTAGTTATTTTTTCTTTATTTACAGGAAACACAAATAATAGATTATTGTTTTACCCTTAGAACAATCTATTTCAATTTTAAATTCATTACATTTGGGTGGATAAATGCAGAGGTAGCCTTTTGAACACTTCTGTGTATTTCATCAGTCATAAGGGCCTGGAATGCAAAGATTTTCTTAGGAAAAAAGTAACCCAGAAGTCTTGTCCTGGCCTTTCTTTCCAAATCAGACCAAAGATAAATAATGTACTTTAGTCTTCATTCAGTTAAAATACTGATAGTTGGAAAAATAACAAACATTAGAGCGTTTTTCTGCCTATTGTAAAGTAAAATAAAATGTTTACTTATTGGGAACACTATACCTTCTTCAAGTCTCTGTCTTTCTCTCCTATCTTCTTATTTTTCTTGATAGAATCTTTCTCTTATCTGAGCAAACATTTCTTTGTTTGGCTTTTATTCTCTGAGCAAATGTGAGAGTGACCCTTCATTTTAGCATGAGCTCTAACTGTTCCAGTGTGGAAATCCAAAATACAATTCTTATCCATCTTATTTCTCCAGTTTGTAACTCTTCTTTATTGCCTTTTAAACACTTCATAAGACACACCTCAGGGAGGGGCCTGAACACCAGGAAAGGAATTCCTTCTGGCTAAAGCAACCAGCTCAAAGTGAATCAAGTCTACACTGACCCAAGAGAAAAATCTCCATCTACACTAGATCAAGGGAAGCCAGTCTCCATCTAAAATGGCTCAAGGTAGGGGCAGAGGAGACTCGTGGTGGATTGAGATGTGCTTCTGCCTGGAATCCGTGTGGAGAAGCCAGAGCTAGTTTGCACATCCTCATTCCTGCAGCTGTTTGAGTCCATGCCTGGCTGATGCCCACACTGTGATGTCAGGATCCACAGAGCTCAATGTCTTGGGCTGTTCATTGGTTTTGTCTATCTCAACCCTCCACTTTCTTTTCTTTTCTTTTTAAAATTTGTTCTTTCTAGACATACCTGACAGTGGGGTATGTTTGACATACATACATAAAATAAATATAACTTGTTCCAATTAGGATCCCATTATTGTGATTGTACATGATGTGAAGTTACATTGGTCATGTATTCATATATAAGGATAGGAAATTTATGTCCAATTAATTCTACTGTCTTTTCTATTCCATCGCTCCCTCCTTCCCTTCATTCCCCTTTGTCTAGTCCTATGAACTTCTGATCTTCCCCTCTCTTGTTGTGGGTTACCATCCACCTATCAGGGAGAACATTCTACCTTTGGTTTTTTGAGACTGGCTTATTTCACTCAGGATGATAGTCTCCAGTTCCATCCATTTACAGGCATATGTCATAATTTCATTCTTCTTTATGGCTGAATAATATTCCAGTGTGCATATATACCACATTTTCTTTATCTAATTCATTCATTGAAGGCACCTAGGTTGGTTCTGTAGTTGTGAATTGAGCTGCAATAAGCATTGATGTGACTGCATCACTGTAGTATGCTGATTTTTAAGTCCTTTCGGTATAAACCAAGGAGTGGGATAACTGGATCAAATGGTGGTTCCATTCTAAGTTTTCTGAGAAATCTCCATACTGCTTTCCATGGTGGTTGCACTAGTTTGCAGTCTCATCGGCAATGTATAAATATACCTTTCCCCCCATCCTTGCCAACATTTATTGTTACTTGCATTCTTGATAATTGCCATTCTGTCTGGGGTGAAATAGAATCTCAGTGTAGTTTTGATTTGCATTTCTCTAATTGCTAGAGATGTTGAACATTTTTTTTCATATATTTTGACCATTCATATTTCTTCTTCTGTGAAGTGCCCATTCATCAATTCTCCAATATTTATTTTTTTAGTTGTTGATGGACCTTTATTTTATTCATTTATTTATATGCAGTGCTGAGAATTGAACCCAGTGCCTCACACATGCTAGGCAAGTGCTCTACCACTGAGCCACAACCCAGCCCCTCAACTCTCCATTTTTATTTGAGCCACTCTGTTTCTGAATTTAGTACATTTTCTGCCCTCCTTTCCCCAGGGCCTCTTCCCCCCAATCCCTAATGCTGGCCCACAAAAGCATGACATGCAACCACACAGTCATTAAATGCAGGTGGCGATCCTCTTAGTCAGTCCCTTCCAGCCCTTGCTGTTGTCATAGGGTTGCCCTCTGTAAGGGGAGTTTTCTTCTGACCCCTGACCTGTACCTTGGGAAGACTTGCTGCTGTCTGCTGTGTCCCACCTACTGATGATGCTCCAGGAGCTGGGCATGTGGGATGCAAGGTCATGCTGGGAGCCTAGGCTCAGAGTGAGGGCCCTGTGTGCAGGAAGCAGAGATAAATGGCAAGCAAGCTGCCTCTTCCACTGCCCTTCTGCCCTGACTGTGTGGCCTCCTCAAGCAGCTGCTGCTCACAGAGCAAGGGAAAGGTGGGAAGGGTAGGCTCACTGGCACTCCTCGTTGAGCAGACAGGGAAATTGGAAGCATTTGCAGAGCCTGGGTGAGGCCCAACCCCACAGTGCACAGGCTTCACCTGGAATGTGCAAATTGTCCCCCAGGGTTTATCTGGTGCTGGAATCAGGTATGTAGCCATCGCCTCATATTTTCAATTTTCCAAGAGCACCCAGGTATTATATGGGTCAAAACCCATGTCAAACAGGTTTGGCATAATTGTGGGGTCTAGGAGTTTGGGGAGCATCTCAAAAGAATGACTGGGTGAATATTCTTGACCCTGGCTCAGTCATGGGTGCCCCATGATTTGCTCCTCTGTGGGCTCCTGCATGGATCAACAGTCAGGATTTGACTGATGAGGCTCTGTTGCACTTTGTAAATGTGCAAGGCTATGTTGCACCTGTTTGCACTATCTTCTCCTTCAGCTGCTTAGTGGTGGTCCCCCTAAATGGGTGTCTCCCTGGGACCATAAATACAGAATGACACCCAGGACAGATGTCCACTAGGTGGGGCCTTCATATTCATTATACTAGATGACTTCCAGGGCAAGGTACAAGAGAGTGCCCCAAAACTTGTTCAACTTCTGCTCAGCCATGAACCTGGTACCCAGGCTAAAATTGATTAGTTTGGTGTTGCCTCTGGCATCCCTAGGATGTTCTCTGCCTTCTGGTCTTAGTGGGCAATGCCCTTCTCATGGAATGCAGGGCACTTGCCATCTGCTTGAACATTCTCTGGACCTCTTCCTCCTTCATGCCACTGGCCTCTTGAACTTGGTGCCTCAGCTGTCCCCCACCTGCATGCTCCATGATGTAGATATTTTTTGATATCAATGATCTGAAAGAGCTAGATCACATTTTGGTGTTCCATGGCCATCAGCATATTAGGTTCAGATAGGATGGGGATGTTCCACTTTACCTTTGGCAGAGCTTTCACCACCACCTCTGTCCTGGTCAGGAGATGGTGGGCTAGTTTCACCTGGGCAAAGCCACCCTGACCAATGTCCCTCAGGACCAGATAATGGTCTGTGAAGGAGATAGCAGGAGTTGGGAGCTCTATACTACTATGGTTACTCTTACGACATGTTCTAAGCAGGAATACCAACTAAGGATGCTAGCTAAAAATCAAACAAATAAAAACCAAAACAAAACAATACCAAAAACCAAACCAAACCAAAAAAATGAATTTTTAAACTTTAAATATCAAAAGATTACAATCACTAATCACCAAACAGGCTGTCTAGAAGTCAAACTGGTCACTACCAAGAGCTTTCTGTACTTGGACAAAAACTCAGCCACAGCCAGACTTTTATATGGTGGTTTATGAAATGTCCTCACTGTGGCTCCTAGTGAGGTTAGAACAAGAATTGGCCTTGTCACACATGGGCATAAACTGCAGTTGTCACTGCACTTTTTGGCTCCCAGAACCTTTTTGAGTTTTCTAATAAGAATAAGAGCCAGGCGCCGTGGCTCATGCCTGTAATCCCAGGGGCAGGAGAGGCGAGGCATGAGATCCGTGAGTTTAAAAGCCAACCTCAGCAATTTAGCAAGGCACTAAGCAACTCAGCAAGAACTTGTCTCTAATAAAATACAAAATGGGGCTAGGGATGTGGCTCAGTGGTAGAGTGTCCCTGAGTTCAATCCCTAGTGCCACCCCCTCCCCCCCCCCCCCCAAAAAAAAAAAGAATAAGAAAGGACTCTGGAACTTTTTTGCTTCAATTAGTTATGGAGACTGATATTTACTTGTTTAGAAATTAAATTTTTTAGGATACTTCAGTGGTCAAAAAAAAAAAAAAAACCTTCATAAAATAGAAAACCCTTTTGAATAAGAACAGCTAATTCTCTGGCAGGTGCACAAAGAAAAGCTATTAATGGATGAAAGGTTTCATTGTCAAATATTTGGTTTCTTGAAAGTTGATATTAAATCAAGAGGAGTCTTCATTAAGTGTGGTTAAAATTCAAAGAAAATGTCTATTTCTAAAATCCTCATATGAGGGGCTGGGGATGTGGCTCAAGCGGTAGCGCGCTCGCCCAGCGTGCATGCAGCCCGGGTTCGATCCTCAGCACCACATACAAACAAAGATGTTGTGCCTGCCGAAAACTAAAAAATAAATATTAAAAAATTCTCTCTCACTCTCTCTCTCTCTCTCTGTCTCTCACTCTCTCTTTAAAAAAAAATCCTCATATGAGAAAAAACAAACTATCTCTCTACATTTAAAATAAAATTCAGAGAACAAGTATATATTTAAACCTATAATAACTGCACACATCAAAACAGAAGGCACTTGTGATGGGTAAATTTCAAAAGATCTGAGAATTGCAGCAAACAGTCCAAATTTCATATACTTATCTAAACACCTTCAACAAAAAACCAGGATGGAAAGCTATGAGAACAGGATTTCTTGAGAGAATTCCAATACCTTTCTGCGTATGAGAGAGTCAGCTGTTTCTCACACAAGTTACTATTACTCTTGGCTGTAAACCAGAAATGATAGAGCACTTAGATGACATAAAAGATGAGGGATTTATTAAAATATTGAAAAAATAATTTCGTGCTTCATGAGGATAAAGCCAAAAAACATTTATTGATCTGAGACAGTTTTGTCTACCACAGACATGGATATGCAGATGTGATTAGCATAATTCTTACTTTCAGCATGATGTCTCTTATACTGTAAATGAAGAGTTCAGTTGTTTTGAAGCATATTGGTTTGCTATGATTGGGTGTGCTTTGGGTAACAAAATAATAGCCTGGGATTTTAGCTGTTAGTTATTCCATAAACATGTTAGAGAGATTTTATTTCACATCTCCTCTTTACCATCTGTGTTGGCAATATTCTTAATTGTAAAGTATTTCTAGTCAGTGAAGCATTAGGTAAGATGGGCTAAAGAGACTGAACTAGTCAGCATCCAAATATTTTGAACCATGTTGTAGATTTTCCTTCAAATATCAAGGGAGTATAAATGCTTGAAATAATAGCAGCTAGCCTTGTGCAACTTCTCAGGCATCAAATTCCATGTTTTATAATACAATTTCTTATCCATTCCTCTATTCGGCAAAGAAAGTTTTTTTTTTTTTTTTTTTTAAATTCCTTATTTTTCAGGAAGAAGGGCAAGCCTTAGGATATTGAATAATTTTCCAAAGATCACATACTAAGAACAAATTGGAGCAAAGTTTCAAAACCAGATCTGTCTGCCAAATCCTGCTCTGTCCTCTAATGTAGTGAGATACTTTAAGTGTTTGGTGTTCTGACCTGGATGACTGCTTGGTTAACTTTGCTAATTAGTTGGTTAACAGGAGAATTCCTATAAACAGGCATTCTATGGGATGGAAGCATCTTTATTAAATCTTGCAATGTGAGTGAAAAATATAGAGCAGGGACAAGTATAGGTGAGAGGGTCTTTCATATTTCTGGAACTTGGTAGCCAGCAGCAGTGGAGACCTATATCAGTGATTAGTACTAGAATCTGGTTGCTATCTTTGGCAGCATCACAGATTCCTTTCTGTCACTATAATGTCAGTATTGATTGCTATGATTTAATATTCTTAAGGCAGTAAAAGATAATCTTTTAGGAAAGAGATGGACACAGAACGGCACTTTTCCCTGGATGCTTACATTATGGATATACATAGTACCAGAACCAAAGGTTAAAAAAGTCATGTCTTTGTAAACTATATCGCTTTAGGTTATAAAATCCACCAAAGCAATGATAATATTGCCATATAATATAAAAATTTCAAAATTTCTGCTTTAAGCCTGTAAAAAATTTGTTTTTTCTCATTCAAGTTTATTTTAGATACAGAAGTAATAATATGGTAAATACAGCTAACTATAGTTTTTCATCAGGAGAATTAAGGCATATTAGTTATCAAGTGTATCTCAATAAAAATGTTTAAAATTATTTTCTCTCTTACCAAATGATAACACATGTACTTTGGGCTTTTATTTCTTTTTCTTTCTTTCTCTCTCTCTCTTTTTTTGTAGTGCTGGGGATTGAACCCAGGGCCTTGTGCACGCAAGGCAAGCACTCTACCATCTGGCTATATCCCCAGTCCCTAGTTTGGGCCTTTCTTGCTCTTTGTGCTACTTTATTATTGTTGCCACTTTGTACATATTCCCTTTTATAATCCATAATATCTAGCATGGTGCTGTGCAATAGTTCTAATAAATATTTTTTAACAAGGTTGAGTCACAAAAATATTATGAAGCCTCTTTTTCCATACTGAGTTCATAAATGAACATGGTCAGCTTGAGTGACCAGTCAGTAATCTTTTTCTTGCTTTTCCCCTTCTCTTGTTGTTTCCTATATTAAGTAGCTCCTGTGCATAACTTCCTCCATCTTCTTAGATGGAAATCTGTGGCTTTGATTTCATAGGTGGCTATGAGATCATAGCTAAATCATTTCAATTCTGTGTTCTTCCTCGGAGCACTTTTTCTTCTTTCTAAATTCTTTTCTTTTCTTTTTCTCTTCTTTTATTTGGCATTCTTCCTCTAAAAAAATTAAAAGAAAGGAGTAGGAGTTAACCATTTGGAAAAAAGTAGAAATTAACTTTGGTTATAGAAGAACTTGGGTCCTCAGTAATGTAACTTTATCTGTTGGCCAGGAAAGAGACTACACAGGGAATGAGGATAGAACAAAGAGAAAGAGGAAATTTGACCACTCATAAGAAAGACTGAACACTCATTTCTTCCTAGGTAATGTTTTCATTCAATACTACAAAGGCTAAAGACATCCTTTCCAAGATGTCAGCTGTCTCTGAAACATACAAACATTTATGTATCAGCGAAGAGTTAGGGAATGCTGGGTGCAGTGGTGCACACCTGTAATTCCAGCAATTTGGGAGACTGAGGCAGGAGGAGTGTAAATTAGAGGCCAGCCTTGGCAATTTAGTGAGAACCTGTCTCAAAATAAAAAAATAAATGGGGCTGGGGCTGTAGCTCAGTGGCAGAATGCTCCTAGGTTCAATTCCCAGTACTAAACAAACACACACACACACATGCACACACACATACAGAAAGGAAAAGTAATAACACAAAAGAATCAGATTTTTTTTCTTTCTTTCTTTTTTTCTTTTCTTTTTTTTTTTTTTACCATCAGTCTTCGCTCTTACAAATCTTTTTTATTTCTCAGGGTTTTTTTTCCCCTAATTTTTAAAAAGGGATTGTATTGGGTGAGCTTTAAAGCACTTTATGGATTTGAAATTCCACTTTTATAAACTTTGATGTTCATATAACCTATTTATATTATTTAATGATGATATAAGTTAGCATTGTATATCTCTAACCATTCATTCTTTCATTCAGTCATTGAGCCCATACCTTGTATTGGACTTTGTTCTAGGTGTTTGGAGTGTATCAGTGAATAAAACCGACAAAGAGCCCTGCCTCCTTATGACAGATACTTTTATGTGTCAATTTAAGTGAGCCAGGGAACTTTCAGATTAAACATTGTTTCTGAGTGCATCTGTGAGGGTTTCCAGGATGAGATTATCATTGGACCCGAGATACTCTGAACAGTAGATGGCCTTTTCCGTTATGAACAGGCATCATCCAATCTGTGGACAACCTAAATAGAACAGAAAGCAGAGGAGGGCTGGGCATCGTGGCTCATACTTGTAATTGCAGTTACTTGGGAGGCTGAGCCAGGAAGGTTGCAAGATAGAGGTCTGCCTGGGCAATTTTGTGAAACTCTGTCTCAACATAAAATAGAAAGAGCTAGGGATGTAGTTCAGAGGTAAAAACTGTCCTGGTTTCAATTTCTAGTAGCAGGAAAAAACAAAAACAAGCAAACAAAAAGTTTCTAACAACAAAACAAAATAAAACAACAATAACAACAACAACAAAGCAGAAGAGGGAAGAATTCCCCTGTCCCCTTTTTTCAAGATTCACTGCTTGAACTGGGGATCTCATCTGTATTCTTCTTTAGACTAGGGTTTACCACTGGTCCTCCCGGTTTGAAGAATTTGGGACTCAAACTGAGTTAAACCCATCGGTTTTCTTGGTTCTCTAACGTGCAGATGGTAGATCATCTACTACTCACTCTCCATAATCATGTGAGCCAGTTTCTCATAAAACCTCCTTTAATAGCTACCTATATCTGCCTATATATCCTATTGGTTCTGTTTTTTTTTTAAGAACCTTGATTAATAAGCTCCCTTTTCCCATATTTCTCATATTTACATTCTGACAGTTATAGAAAGACAATAAATGTTAAAGTATAATAAACAATAAAATTTATGTTAGTGTGTGCTACATAAAATAGAGTAGAACTTGGCAAGGAAGGTCAGTACTGAGATGAAGAAATTAAAGTTAGTCTAAATGGTGTGGCTTGGGTAAACCTTACCCAAGGTAACATTGGGTAAAGAAGGAAGTAAGGAGGTGAATAATATTAGTTGGAAGAGTGGCTCAAGCAGAGAAAGGTCAGTGGGAAAGCCCTGAGGCAGGAACATGTCTGCATTTTGCAGAAACAAAAAAGAAGACAGTGTAATCAGGGGTCCTGTGGGAGACAGGAAAGGTGGTCAAAAGGCTGGAGGAAAAACAGTTGACTCTGAGCCATTGTAGAAACATTGGCCTTTTCTCTGGATGAAATGAGAGACTATGCAAAGGTTTTGAGCCAAGGAATGACATGACCTGTTATTTCAGTACTCTGTGAGAGGGGATGGTGGCTTGGATGATGGTGGTGGCAGTAGAAGTTTAATGAGGTGATAAAATTCTGCGTGTTTTGAAGCTAGAAGTGACAGAATTTGCTGACAATTTGGATATGGGATATAAAAGAAAAAGATATTTGTTTTGAGCTACTGAAAAGAGGAAATTGCCTACAACTTTAAGGGGAAGGTAACAGGTGGAAGAGATTTGGGAGCAAGATAAGGAATTAAGTTTGGGTGTTAGACTTTGAAGTAGAGATGCTAGCAACAAAGAAGTCTAGGTTAGAGATATAAATTTGTGAATCATCAACTTGCAGAAAGTGCTTCCAGACAAAGAGACTGGATGAATCCTATCACAAAGGCAGTGTGTGCAGATAGAGAAGAGAGGTCTAAGGACTGAATCCTGGGCATTTCACCACTAGAAGGAAGATGCAAAGGAGAGGTAAAGAACGAGGAGAAGGAAGGGGAAACCAGGAATGTCTCTTTATGTATTTCTCATTATTGAAGGAATTCATATATATAATCATCACTGCAGAAATACTTTTGGCGGAAGTGAATGAATTAGGAATTTTATAAATTGAATCAATTGGATAGAATAAGAAGTGATGTTATAGGATTTTATTTTTTTTAACCACACGGTGAGCTGAAAACTTAACCACAACAGAATGGACTATTTGAGGATTATTCAGAGGAAAAGATTCAAATTAATTTATATATTTGAGTAGGCAAGTTCAGGCATTGACACAGTTAGTTCTGAACCTGTTGAAAATTAGCCCATAAACTCGGTATTTCTATAAACTTGTGAAGACATTATCACCCTCCTGAAGCCCTTTGAAGATGTCACTGATCACAAGGAGTTAAGGTGGGGATTTCCCTCAATGTGTCTGAGACCATCCAACTTGAAGCCGAATGGAGAGATTTGAGATATTATCCCCTCACTAGCCTATGCTTTCTTTGAAGGCAGAGACTGTGTTTTAGTATTTTTTAAAAAATATACATATTGGAGATTGAAACTAGGGGCGCTTTACCACAGAGCTACATCCCCAGTCCTTTTTATTTTTAGACAAGATCTTGCTAAATAATTGAGGCTGGCCTTGAAATTGTGATCCTCTTGCCTCTGCCTCCACAGTGTACCACCGTGCCCAACTTTATGTCATGTGCACTAGCATAGTGTAAATGATCAATAACATAATAATTAATAGCACTATGAACTGGTGTAATGAATACTTGTCCATTCCTTACAATATAACAGGGTCTGGGAACATAAAGACAACTAAAATACAATCTTAATTAATTTATTAAGCATTTTCTCTTCCCAACAACCCTGTGAAGTAGTTTTCTTAGCTCCTTGTTACAGGTGAGGAAAAAAAGAAAAAGAAGAAAGAGAACTGAGGCTCATTGAGTTAAGCATTTTATCTAGGAAGTCAGAAAACAAATTTATAATTTGAATCTGGAACTCTCTTCAAAGTGATGATACTATGTTGCTTCCACTAAAGATTAAATTTTGAAGCAGAGCTGTGGGGCATGCCTGTAATCCCAGTGGCTTGGGAGGCTGAGGCAGGATTGCAATTTCGGGGCCAGCCTCAGCAATTTAGTGAGGCCCGAAACAACTTAGCAAGACCGTGTCTCAAGATAAAATATAAAAAAGCTCTGGATATAGCTCAGTGGTAAAGTGCTCCTGGGTTCAGTCCCCAGTACCAACAAAACAAAACAAACCAACATTAAATTTTGAACTGTTAGGTAGCTGAATTTAGAGTCTGCAGTGTAAAAATAAAGATCTATTACTATTGTGTCATATTAATTTTGTCTTTTCATTGCAAAGTATATAAAGAAGTGAAAAGTCCTCTTTCTAATTCTACTCCATAGAGATTATGATGTTAAGAGGTCATAGTTTCTTGTGTATCTTTTTTAGACTTTAAAAAAAGTATTTGTGCATAATCTGTTTCTCTTCCTTTCTATGTTCTTGTGTATCTTTTTTAGACTTTAAAAAAGTATTTGTGCATAATCTGTTTCTCTTCCTTTCTATGTGTATTTGTGTCTGTGTGTATTCATTTATTTTAGTTTTTAATGTTTTTTTTTAAACAAATATGTGATTGTACTATACACTTTTTTTTAACACTAAAGGTTATAAACATTTCCCACATATTCATCTACTTTATTTCTTTTAGTGTCTATCTAGTGTTACATTGTGCAGTCATATCATTTGTTTGACCATTCTTCTATACCCAGATATTAAAATTTTTTCTCTCCTCTCCCTGCTTCTCTCCTTTCCTTCCTCTTTTTCCCAGTGGCTATGAAATATGTTTCCTCTAGTGGAGGTGAAACTAAGCCTTTGCTTAGATTACTTAATGATTGATAACACGTCCAGGAGCACAAACTATGCTACTGATTTCAGTGATTTGAGGCACATAAATTCACCTTCCTTTAGGTTTCCACTTCTAAACACTTTTGGATTTTTGCTGTACAGATGTATGGAATGAGATATGCATAAGTGCTTCATGATCTTTGAGAGGATTTAAAAAAATCCTGATAGACTATAGATAGCAATAATGTACTGAATATTTTACAGAGCTAGAGAAAAGAATTTTGCCATAAAGAAATGGTAAATATTTGAGGCCATAGACATATTTACCTCAATTTAAACATTACACAATGTATATGTGTATTGAAATATCACATTGTACCCCATAAATATGTTCAATTTTATGTTTTTATGTTTCAGTTAAAAGTAAACTTAGATAAAAATTTAAAATTCCCAGTAATATGAAATGTGCCTTCTTAATCTTTTTTTTTTTTTTTTTGGTGGTATTGGAGATTAAACCCAGGGCCTTGCCCATGTGAGGCGAGTGCTTTGTCACTAAACTACATCCCCAGCCTACCTTCTTCATCATTTTTAAGTGTACCTACCTTCTTCACCATTTTAAGTGTATATATTTATATTATTGTGAAACAGATATTCAGATCTTTTTAATCTTGCAAATCTGAAACTCTGCATACATTAAACAATAACCAAAAATGAATGAGAATCACTGCTGTAGGCAGTTAGTATAGACTAACTAGTTTTTAAGAATGACTAAATGTATTAAAATATATTATAACTTTTAAAACTTAGGAATTACAATGTCATTTTTTTTTCTTAGTAGGCAAATAAATTTGTGTATTTAACAGAATTAAATATTTCAATGACAATTAAAGGTGAAAATAGATCAACACAGGTAAATATACATAAAAAGTAGCCTTTTAAAAATGAAAAACATTTATTATTTGATTGAAAAATATTAACCCTAAATATTTTAAGGACTTTGTAAGATCCATTCCCATATAACCTGTAAAGTAAAAATAGAAAACTTTATTTTTCATGTTAAAATTGATCTTGTCACTTTAAGATTTTCTGTTTTTTAATTTTGAGAAGCCATGGTTATGGCATAATGAGAATCAAAACTGTTGCTAATTTACATTTATTTGTAGCCAGAAGAATTTATGGATGTGATGTAAAGTTACTTAAAATGAATTACTCATATGTTGAAATTTATTAGATTAGTTTAATAAGGATTTTGAAACCTGTAAAATAAGCAAATAATTCAGTTTTCAGAGTTTGGTTAATACTTGAATGCTAATTCATTTTAAAAGATCTTTTAAATGTAATATAATTCAAGTGAGTGATACCAAGTGAAGTATTTGTGTAGCTCATAAATTTTTCAAATTTCCTGTTGAGGTGTTTTAGTCATCATGCATTTCATGTTTATATTTTAAAGTAAAAGGAGTTTAGAGGAATTCTGATGCTATGTGCAGCCTTCTAAAGACTAGGGAATCATGAATTCATTGCTTCTCTGATCCTTGTAATTTATTATGGAGAGAAGTGGGCAGAACATAAAGAAAAGGAAGCTGAGAGTGGTCATCTAGTGGATAAACGCGTATTTCAGGATCTTAAGTCCTCTTCTCAGTACAACTAGATTTTAGTCCTTTGCTACATATGAAGGGGCATTCTGCATTGAAGTTTTAGTCTTGTTCAACATATCATGGAATAACTAAGAGGTCTCAGAGGATAGGAAATCTTAGAGAAACATTAATTTTTTTTTCAGAGAGGTATAAAGGATGAAAACAATTTATTCTCAAGAACGAGTACCATCTTCTGACATTGCTTTTCTCTGAGTTGCAAGAGGCTCTGGGTAACACATGCATACTTATGAAAAAGTATCAAATTAACAAAATCATGAAGATTTTGTTAAAACTCTTATATCTCTGTTATTGACTATGGGATAAAACTGATCTATATTTTATTCTTTTCCATTTATAAATTTTATCTAGAGATAGGAGAAGTATTCCAAAGGGTAAGTTACCAATAATTTATATAGAGAATGTTGTGCCTCTATTCATGAGGTGTTAAGACAAATATTTTGATAGTCATGAAAAAATGCAATCATTTAAAATGGTCATGTTAAATGACAAGATGACTTATTTAAATAAGTATCACATTTTAAAATTATTCCTTAATCTAAGCCACACGGATTTTTTTTTTTTTTTTTCCCCAGGACCAGGTATTGAACCCAGGGCTTATATGCGTGCTAGGCAGTGCTCTACTGCTGAGCTACATCCCCATCTTTGGCCACTTTTTTGTTGTTGTTGTTATAATATATTTACACATGTACACAATAAAACAGTATAATTTGATCAGTTTCATTCCCCACTACCTCCCCTTTCCCTCCCTCTTCCCTCCCCTTTTCCTCCCTCTAATCACCTTCTTCTATCTACTGGTCTTCCTTTCTATTTTTTTTTTTTAAATTTGTTCTAATTAGTTATACGTGACAGTGGGATGTATTTTGACACATTATACACAAATGGAGCACAACTTCTCCTTCCTCTGGCTGTACATGGTACAGAGTCACACCAGTAGTGTAATCATACATGTATATAGGGTAATAATGACTGTCTCATTCTACTGTCCTTCCCGTCCACATAGCCCTATCCCTCCCCTCACTCATCTCTGCACAATCCAGAGTTCCTCATTCTTCCCTACCTGCCCCACCCACTATGGATTGACCACCATTTTTTGATATTATAATAGGATGTCATTGTAGAGATGGGAGGGACTCTAAGTCTTTGCCTGGATGAATTCATTTATACTTCTGCTGCTTTTGATTCTTTCACCTTTCATACCAATGCTATTAACAGACTTATTTCTGCATTTCAGAACTGTCAACTAAGTATTTGCAATCCTTGGAGTCTGCAATGAAGCTGATGGAAAAATTCCTATGTTAATAAAATTGTTCTGTAAGTCTTCTTGTGTATGTAGGGCAAAAAAAAAAAAAAAAAAAAAAAAAAAAAAAAGTCACTTTTAGTTTTTTCTGTTGTCCTGGGGAGCAAAAACTAGGATCTCACATGTGATAAGCAAACACTCTGCCACTGAGCTACATTCCCAGATGGGGAATAGGGTGGAATTTAATCTTTTTTTTTTTATAGGACACTGTAAGATATGAAATTCCACATAGAAAAAAAAAAACTCATTTAGAGGATAAGTTTCATACAGTATGTAGAGTTTGGAACTGTTCAAGTATGGTTTTGTTGTGAAAAGTGCTACAATACAAAAACATTTAAAAAGAGCTCTTAGGAGAGAAATAGCAAGACAAACTTATACTGAACGTAGAACACAACAAAATTTATACCTCGGCTGTACAGCCTAGAGGTTAGAGGTCCCAGAAGTCCCTTCCTGAATTTGGAAGGTATAGCCTTCAGAGGTAGTTTCTGGCACAATATTTCCATCTTCGTCTTCCTCTACAGAAAAATACTCAATCAAGCTTAATGAAGCCTTGTACACAGACTCATTTTCATGTTTCTGTAGAGCTTACATTTTGCCCAAGCCTCCACGTTCTTTAATCATTCTACTCAGTTTCACTAGTTTTTCAGCAGCCTGAAAGATATTTGAAATGACATCTAGAATAACCAGAGTAATTGTGGTATCTTTCTCAGTTAAGAAGTTAGGTTCATCAATGGTTCTATTATGCCACAATGAATGAGGTATACAATCTGTTGAACTGTCCCACCACTTGTATAATTGCTCACAGCCCATACAACTTCTTTTTGTGTCTTAAAGTCTGCCTTAGAGAGAACACCAATGAGTAATGGAATTAATCCATTATTGACAACTTGCTGTATCTGGTCCTGTCGGTCAGCTGTGATGTTTGACATTGTCCATGTAACTTCCTTCTAGATATTAGTTTTGGGTTATTTAGCAGGCTTTCCTCAGCTCCACGATAACTTCTATTCGACACTGCCTCATTTCTGTATCATCTTTTCCTGTTATTCTTGACTCTGTTAAGATGGGCAGCTGGTGATTTAGCATTCTCATTGGTGGACATAATTATGAGACAAAGGGAGAAAGCTGCACGGAGGGCTCAGGCTTCCACAGGAGGTCATGCCAAGCTCACAGCTTATGGATCGGCTGCCCTCTGAAACGTCCACTGCGGTTCAGCCCGAGACTGTGTAGGAATAGCTACTTTTGAGACATGTTTTTCAGATCTTATAGAACTTTCCAAGTAAAAAGAACATCATTGCATACAAATTAATGATTTATTTTTGTTTTTGAGGCAGTGTCTCCCTATGTTGCCCAGTTTTTGTTTGCCTTTTTTTATATTAAATTATTTACTTATTCTAATTTGTTATATACAATGGCAGAATGCAGTTCATTTCATATTACACATGTAGGGCACAATTTTTTAATTTACTTGTTGTACATAAAATATTTTCACACCATTTGTGTCTTTATACATGTACTTAAGGTAACGATGTCTACCTCATTCCACCATCATTCCTACCTGTTTGTCCCCTCCCTTCCTCTCCCTCTCCTTTGCCCTTTCTAAAGTTTCTCTATTCTTCCCATGCTCCCTGCCCATAGCCATTAGGAGTCAGTATCCTCATATCAAAGAAAACATTCAGCCTTTGATTTTTTGGAATTGGCTTGCTTCACTTAGCATTATATTCTCCAACCCCATCCATTTACCTGCAAATGCCATTATTTTCTTTTCTTTTAATGCTGAGTAATGTTCCATTGTGTATATATACCAAAGTTTTCCTATCCATTCATCTACTGAAGGGCATCTGGATTGGTTCCACAATTTAGCTATTGTGAATTGTGCTGCTATAACCATTGATATGGCTATATCCCTGTAGTATGCTACTTTTAAGTCCTTTGAGTATAAGCCAAGGAGTGGGATTGCTGGGAACCACCTCATTTACAATAGCTTCAAACAAAAAAACACCCCCCCCAACCAAAACAAAACTTGGGAATAAACAAAAGAGGTGAAAGACCTCTACAATGAAAACTACAGCATGCTAAAGAAAGAAATTAAAGAAAATCTTAGAAGATGGAAAGATCTCCCTTTTTCTTGGATAAGCAGAATTAATATTGTCAAAATGACCATACTACCAAAAGGACTACACAGATTCAATGCAATCCCAATCAAAATCCCAATGACATTCCTCACAGAAATAGAAAAATCAATCATGAAATTCGTCTGGAAAAAATAAGAGACCCAGAATAGCTAAATAGTAATCCTTAGCAGGAAGAGTGAAGCTGGTGGCATTACTATTCCAGACCTTAAACTATACTACAGAGCAATAGTAACAAAAACAGCATGGTAATGGCACCAAAACAGACCTGTAAACCAATGATACAGAATAGAGGACAGAGACTAACCCACATAACTACAGTTATCTTATATTAGACAAAGGCACCAAAAACATGGGTTGGAGAAAAGATAACTTTTTCAATAAATAGTACTGGGAAAACTGGAAATCCACATGTAACAAAATGAAATTAAACCTTTATCTCTCACCATGCACAATACTCAACTCAAGTGGATCAAGAACCTAGGAATTAAACCAGAGACCTTGCACCTAATGAAAAAGTGGGCCCAAATCTCCATCATGTCAGATTAGGCCCCAACTTCCTGAAGAACACTCTTATGGTACAAGAATTAAAAACCAAGAATCAATAAATGGGATGGATTCAAACTAAAAAGCTTCTTCTCAGCAACGAAACAATCAGTGAGGTGAATAGAGAGCCTACATCTTGGGAGGAAATCTTTACCACAAGCACATCAGATACAGCACAATCTCTAGGATATATAAAGCACTCAAAAAACTTAACACCAAAAAAACAAATAACCAAATCAATAAATGGGTCAAGGAATTGAACAGACACTTCTCAGAAGATGATAAACAATCAATCAACAAATATATGAAAAAATGTTCAATATCTCTAGGAATACAATCAACAAATATATGAGAAAATGTTCAATATCTCTAGCAATTAGAGAAATGCAAATCAAAACTACTCTAAGATCATCTCACTCTAGTTAGAATAGCAGCTATCAAGAATATAAACAATAATAAGTGTTGGCAAGGATGTGGGTGAAAAGACACTCAGACATTGCTGGTGGGCTGAAAATTGGTGCAGCCAATCTGGAAAGCAGTATGGAGATTCCTTGGAAAACTTGGGATGGAGCCACCCTTTGTTTGCTTTTTTAACTTTCAGTTTTCATCAAAGCTCAGAATTCTCATCTTCTTTCTTTTGGTTAAAACACAAAATCAAACTCATTTTACTTACTAAATAATGAATTTTGTACTGACTAGCATATAGCATATCAGAGAAGGCTATTAGAAATGACTTAAAATTTCTCAAAAACAGGTGCAAAATATAATGTGTTTCTTTAATCTAGCTCCAGAAGTGATCTTAAAATTTAGGAGAGAAACATAGATTAATATTGGATACTAGTAGTTAGTTGATTTTAAATATTTCTTCATCAGTACCACATCTAGGAAATAGATTTTTGTGACTCTGTTTCTCCTTTTATAAAATGGAAATTCAAATATTTTCCATGGCTCTAATATATGAAAACAAAGGATGTAAGATATTTGGGGAAAGATACCACTTATGCTTTTAAATATTGTTACAATCAGAAAAATCACCTTTAGTGAGCAAAAACAGAACAATTATATTCAACATTAAAAATGTTCTTCTAAATCAGGACCATGGGGCTCAATGACTTCTAGTGACATTTGTATTATTTCCAAATGAAAGTGAGGAATTGACATCTTAAAAGTGTTTCTGTAATCCTGTCTTCCTAAAAAATCAAGACAGATAATGGGTAGAGTCTTAGAAAAGCACTAAACCCAAGGGCTGAATGGAACATAGACTGAGAATGCTATTATAGTTCTAAAAAATTGACCATAATATGTATACCAAGGTAGCATATTTGCTCATATGTATTTTGCTCAAAATGTTTTTAAAATGTCTAAACCAGAAAATGAGGCTCCATTTAAAATTTTTCTTTGAAAAGACTGATTTCAAACCCTGAAGAGATTAGAAGAGAACAGGATGAAAAACAGACCTATACCCTTGGACAGATGATAGTATACATATGTTTATATAAAACACATTTTCTAAAAAGGTAGGGATTTGGAGGTCAGGGTAAAGAGATCTAGAATTTCCATTATCCGTGGAAGTCAGTTCTAGTTCATGACATTGAGATTCAGCTGTCAAGGTGGAAAGAACACAGAGAACATTGGGCCTGCCCTGACTTTATCCACCAGTTTTAGTTAAAAAAAAAAAAAAATCCCAAGTGCATATTTTTAATTTGGAACAAAAAGAAATAGAGAAAAGAGGGAAAATGAAAGAAAAAGAAGACAGATGGAAGGAGGGAGGGAAAGAGAAAGAAGAGAAGGAGGGGAGAAGAAAAGTAAATAGATAAATCAAGATACAAGTGAAATCATGTATCCTTTGGAAAATATGCATTTCCTTCTGAAAACACCTTCTAGTAGTTAGAAAAATCTTGGCATATCATTTACTTTCTTCCCCTATGTTGTCCAGGGAAGAGTAAAATTAATTCCACCAGTATCTTATTTTTTAAAAAAATTTTAGAATTATTTAATGAAAAATGAGGTAAATAAACATAACTTTAAATTATTAAAATATAACTACATAATTCCATGGATAGTACTTAATGTTACTTCTCTCCTTAAATTGCTTTCTTCAAAAATTTCTGGGAAGTGTTTTTTCGTTTGTGCAGAGAATGATTGGTGTCAAATATAGCCTCATGGTTCCACTAGAGATTTTAAGAAGAAAGTTGAAGCTATGATTCCTGTTGGTTTATGGATACTTACCTAATTTCAACCTTTTTTTCCCTTAAATATTTTTGTGTTCTGTGCTTGCTCGTTTATATTTAAAAAGGTGTATCTGGGTGAAGTCAAGCAGGCTCTAAGCGCTTTCATAGAGTGGCCAAATGTTCAAACAAACTGTGACAAAACCTTTGGGATACCCAAAACTCAATCTGGTTTTACTGGTTGGATTCTCAGTGGAGAAAACCTTGCCACTAGCATTTAAACAGAAAAGAAGAGGAACTTCAGTAGCTGAAGTATGAGTACATTTTCTGGATGACTGATTTTTAGCCCCATTATGCTAGGAGAAAAATACCTATAAGCTAAAATATGTTTTCAAAAGTAAGCAAATATTAATCTCCTTTTGTCTTAATATCCTTAAATTATAGAGTTTCTGGCAATAATACAGATATTGATGGCAGAATTTTAATTTCCTATAAGGAAATGTGGTTGTCAGTGTTTCTGGGAAGATGTCTTTGATGTACTCTTTCTCCTGTAGCATGCACTATATCCTGGGAAGAGCTTCTAAGTAGCTTTTGAATGGGATTTTCAGTATTTGCTAGGAGTTTATCATCCATTACATAAAACTAGAGCTACAGTGACTATAGCTGCTGGCAGGTGGGGGGTTGGTTTACTGGGCAAATAGTTTAGCAAACATTGTTCAACTAGGATTAAGTTCCTGGGAAATTGTGTTGTAAAAATAAATTCTATTATTTTCCTAAAATTTACAAAGTTGATTTTTCCTCAAGGTTATAATTTTTAGATGTAAATTTGATATTGGTTTATTATATATAATTTTGTAAAAGTGTTTGCTTTCTTGACCATCTTAGATGGGAAACCATTACTTTTGGTTTTTTTAGGGATTACCATTATGCCTCATAAAACATAGTTTTTGCTATCTACAAATTGAGGTTTGGAATGGTATTTAGGAAGCTCAGTGGATCTCTGCTATCTGTGGCCATGACATTTAATAACCTATTCCAAATGATATTCTGCTTTTACCATTGTAAGAAAGTGTCTGATTCTTATAATTCTCAAAAACATGGGTTACTTTTTTTCTAAAGATACACATATAGCAAGCTTAAAGATTATGTAAATTTGTACATTGCATAACTAAAAGTTGGATCTTTATCTCAAGACTATTTTAATAACAAAGAAAATATATTTAGTGCCTATATAAATAATTACTTGACTATAGTTAGTATTGTATAATTACTAAGGTTCATTTGAGTTCACCATCTCATTTGGTACTCCTCCTGGATAGAGTAAGTGCTGTTATATACATTTTACAGAGCAGGAGATTGAGGCTTCCATATCTTTGACAATAGAGCTCCAACTTCAGAGTTAGTTATTTAAGTTTTGAGAAATTAAGTATAAATTAATAAAAATGTCTAAAGAGATCCATTTTGGAGTGATTTTAACAGCTCCTATCCTGGAGAAAATCTTTCTTTTTATAATAATGTTACAATACTATTTGGTATTGGTATAAAAAGCAACATGTACACCAATGAAACAAACTAGAGAACTCCCAAGTGAATCCATGTACAGACACTCAAATAATTTTTGACAAAGGTGCCAAGAGCATCCAATGGAGAAAGGATAGTCACTTCCACAAATGGTGCTGGGAAATCTGGATATACATATGGAAGATGAAACTAGATCCTTATCACTCCATGTACAAAAATCAACTGAAAATGGATCAAAGACTTAAATGTAAGAGTTGAAACTATACAATCTTGGAGGAAAACATAGGTCCTTATGTAAGGACCTCAATTAATTTACCAGGAAAACCCCAAGTAATACAATTTAAAAATGGGTAAATAATATGAATAGATAATTCCCCAAAGAAGATATACAAATAGTCAATAAGTATTTGAAAAAGTGCTCAATATCAGTAGTCATTGGGGAAATACAAATCAAAGCCACAGTTAGACAACATCACACTCCAGTTAGAATGACAATTACAAAGAAGACAAAAAAATAACAAATATTGGAAAAAGTGTAGCGAAAGGAGTACTCTCATATACTATTGGTGGGATGTAAATTACTACAGCCATTATGGAAAAGAGTGAAGATTCCTTAAAAACTAAAAACAGAACTATCACACAACCTAGCAATCCCACTACTAGGTATATATCCAAAGGAAATGAAGTCATTATATAAAAGAAATAGATACCTGCATGCCCACGTTTATTGCAGTACTATTGTAATAACTAAAATATGGGAATCAAGCAAAGTATCTGTCAGCAGACGAATGGATGAAGAAAAGGTGTTTCATATATAATGGAATATTATTCAGCCATAAAAGATGAATTCCTGTCCTTTGCAAAAGTGGATGGAAATAAATGTTGTCATATTAAGTAAAATAAGACAGGCACAGAAAGACAGATGCAGAAAGACAGATTCTGATCTCTGCTGGTCCAAACACACAGAGAATGTTCTCATTTATTTGTGGAAATTAAAAAGTCTAGAAGAAGAGAAGGAAACTGGTCACAAAAGTCTCAAAGGAGGAAAGAGGACAGAAAGAAGATGGATAGGGATACTAAAATACAGTTAGGATTTGGATTCCTATGGAGGAATTATATCTGGTGTTTTATAGTCTACAACAATCTATGATACATTTCAAATAACTAGAAAAGATTTTGAAGGTTTTCAGCACACATGACAAATGTTTGAGGTCATGGAAATGCTAATTACCCTGATTTGATCAGTACGTGTTGTATACATGTATCAAATTCTCATAGGTACCCCGTGAGTATGTATAAATATTGCATGTCAATTTTTTAAAAAAGTCTATTTGTCCTACTTAGGGAATTAAAACTAAACCAAACCGAACCTAATGAAAACAAAACAAACCCTGACAAAACCTTCAGAAGCAATTGATGATAGTAAAGATTGTTCTTATTTTATGCATTACTACTGATCTTTGCTGGTCCAAACACACAGTATCCAAAGGTACCTAGACCACTTTATTTCTATAATTAGTCCAAATAGCCCAGCTGTGGAACGTCCCATTGAGATGTGCCCATATTGATTCTTGTTCTGATTCCCAGGTGTACAAGTAGGCTGTAAGAACTCCAAGCTAGGCTTTTCTTATTGGCATCTCAGCACTCAAGGAAGTAAACTATTTGTAGATCTTACTTCTCCCAGCATCTTTTGTCCTCCCTTAAACATGAACCAACAAACCAGGTTCTACAATTTACTGGCTTAGTGCTGAATTTCTATTCATATGAAATTCATTAGGAATATCTAATTCCACCCCTCTTACTATCTGTTAGACATTTTCTTATGCAATTCAAATGGCTTCTTTTGCATTAGAAAATGCTTAATCTGGATATTTGGCATATTCTAATATCAAGAACCAATGGCATCTAGCAGCTACATATACCAATCACAAATTAAACTGCTGTTTGTTTCGGAGTTTGAGCATATAGCGAAGCAAGCCATGGTGTTTAGTCTATAACGTAAAGACGGGTGGTCTCAGCAGTCAGGCTTGGAATGTCCTTTGTCCTCTAGCCATATATTTTACCTCTCCCCAGGGAGTGGTGAGAAAGTCTTGATGTTGTTACAGTTTCTACACTATTAGTCTCACTTCCCAGCTGGGCCCCTCACGCCAGTTTTTTTCATAGTTAACTCTACTTTTAATTTTTATCTTTTAGGGCCCACCATTTTTACTTTGTTTTTCAGCAAATGGTGCATGAGCAGGAGCATTTATTATGCCCTAGTGAGGGAAAATAATGCCTGGAATCCTTGTTATTTCCAGGTTATTGAAGTTGTACTTTGAGAGTTAAATTTGTGTCTGTGTGTGTGCTGCAGATTGAACCCAGGGACTTGACATATTGTACACATGTTCTACCACTGAGTACATCACTAACCCAAGAGATTAATGTAAAAATGTAAAAAATTTGTGTGGCAAAGAAAATTGCTTTTCTATTTTACATTTTCTGAGGTTTTTCTTTTTTTTTCTTCTTCTTCTTTTTTGTTTTTTTGGTACTGGGGATTGAACCCAGGGATGCTTTACCATTAAGCTACATCCCCAGCCTTTTTTACTTTTTATTTTGAGACACGGTTTCACTGTTGCCTCACTAAATTGCTAAGGTAGGACTTGAATTTGTGATCTGCCTGCCTTTGCCTCCCAAGCTGCTAATACAGGTATGCCTCACTGTGCCCAGCTGTAAAGTAGTTTCTAAGTAAGAATAACTTTTGTTGTCACAGGGAACATTTGGAAACGTCTGGAGATGTTTTTGATACAACTGGGAGGAGTTGGGGAGTGCTACATGTATATAGTGGAGAAGCATCCTACAGTGTACAGGACAGCTTCACACTGCAAAGTGTTAGCTGCCTAAAACACCACCAATGAGGTTAAGAAACACTGAATTAGCTTGATTCATTTGAGATTCATTCATATGTTTGCATTCATCAATAGTTCATTCCTTTTTATTGCTTAGTAGTATTTCATTAATTTTTTTTTTAGTTGTAGATGGACACAATAACTTTATTTTATTTATTTATTTTTATGTGGTGCTGAGGATGGAACTCAGTACCTCACACATGCTGGGCAAGTGCCCTACCACAGGGCTACAACCCCAGCCCCTGATTAGTAGTATTTTATTGCATGAAAGTATTACATTTGCATGTATCTTAGTCTATTTCTCTATTTACCTGCTAAAGAATATTTGGGTTGTTCCTAGTTTTTGGTACTTATGAACAATGGTCTAAACATTATGTTTGTGTTTTTTGTGAACATAAGTACTGGGAGTATAATGGCTTGGTCATTTGGTAAGTGTGTGTTTTATGAGGAATTCCAAACTACTTTTTAGAGTGGCTGCACCATTTTGCACTCCCACATGCATATGAGAACTCCAGTTGCTTTGCATCTTCAGCAGCACTTGGTATTTTATGGGTGTGTGTTTAGCTTAGTATAAATACATTTAAATTTTAGTTATTCTAATAGGTGTATAGTGGTATTTCATTGTGGTTTAGGTTTTAGGTTTGTTAATTTTAGAACTGTAGCAATTTTTTGAGATTTCAAAATAGTATCATTATATGAATGAAGGGGTAATAAATGGTATAAAGTTCTTAATGACTTTGTAGATCTTCATTTTGCTCTTTCTCACTGTGCAGCTACTGATCCTTTTACAGCTTTGGTTTTAAGAGAATCCAGTTTACCAATCTCGGGATTCATTGTTCTACCAAGTTCTCCACTACACACCTGGCACAGGTCCCTGCCTACTCTCCTGACTTAGGGAAAAGAAGGAGAAGCTACCAACATTTGAAATATTATAATGGATTATAAGTGAGACTTGCATACATTTCTTACAGTTTATTGGAAAAAAAGGGGCAGAACTTTAGTGTTCCCAGAATGGAGCCTGGTGAGAAATTAGTTCCACAGAAATAGCACTTGAGCACAACAGGAGAACATTATTTTTCTTGACTCAGGTGTTTGTAAAACATTTCTCTTAGCTGGGTGTGGTGGGACACGCCTGTAATTACAGTGACTTGGTAGACTGAGACGGGAAGATAGCAAGTTTCAGGCTTACCTCAGCAACTTAGTGAGACCCTGTCTCAAAATAAAAATAAAAAGGACTGGGGATGTAGCTCCGTGGTAGAGCACTCCTGGGTTCAACCCCCAGTACTGCAAAACAGACAAACAAAAAAAAAAAAAAAAAGAAAAAAAGCAAGCAAACAACTCCATTGCTCTTTACGGGTTGGCTGCTGCAATTACTTCCTAGAAATTATATGGAGGAGTAAATATGTTGCCAGTTCTCAAAATTTGCCATTTCCTCATCTCTAACAACCTGGTATTTTCTGGGTTAATAATCCTTCTTTTTAAGAATAACTTTATCAATACCCCTATCTCCCTAAACAGAAATGTTGATGCAGAGAGAATGTTTTGATTTTACTTAAAACCAACTTAAAATTTGCCTTCAGAAATAATTATGTGAAGCCCTGTCTCATTCCAGTTAAGTTCATGGATTTCAGCTAAGCGAAATCGGTAAGATGACCCTAGTCTCATTTATGGCCATACATACTTGACTTTGGACAATGTTGTTCATGAAGGCAGAAGGCTCATTATGTCCAATGAAAACAGAAAAACTGCAAAAAACAAAACAAAAACAAAAACAAAAAAACTCAAACCAAAAACAACAAAGAAACTAGTCTTAAAAACATGCACAATAGTAGAGAATCTTCAAATTAGCCAGCAATGGCAATTTAGTCTTTTACTAATAGGGTTTTTCCTCACTTATGTGAAGTGAATGCAGAGGCTTCCAATTTGGGATCCAGACATTCTGGCATTTTACCCCAAACAATTTAACTGGAAGCCTTGGAGCCTGTGGCCTTTGGCACCCGCAGAACTATGCTGTGAGGTATTAGCTCAGCATGCCCAGTAGTTCACCCATGCAGTACAGAAATAGCCTGGGGTAAACCCACTTCTAATTGCGAGCAAATTGGAAATGTACACAGTCCTCATCTACATTCTTTAAGATCACACTGTTTTAGTTATATTTATCCTGCTGCGGAATTTTGCTGGTACCCAAAGACATTTAATTTATGTTCAATCAAACTTAGTTCATTACAAGCATGACTAAAGAAGAGAAAACCTTAGCTGAAAAGGATGTAGTGGATGCTTGGATTTTCTTTTTTCAATATTACTTTACATATTTCCCGGGGTCACTTTAATTCACAAAAAGTTTGTTGCTATAGTAAAGAGTGGTGAATTGCCAGCCTGTGTCTGTCCTTTTTCAAGGAGTACTAAATGTGTGTATAAAATCATGTCCTTCCCTTGCTCAAATCACTAACTCTTGTCCCTTTGCGCCTGAGATAATAAAATCAGAAATCTTGATTGGGCCTCTAGCCTCCGTTACCTCCCTTGTCTCAGCTACTCTGTTGATCAGTGATCAAACCACACCTGACATCTTTTTAGTTTCTTGTGCCCCTTCCATGGAATGGCCTTGTCATTTGGTCTTCTGACAGACGGAATGCCAGTTCTTAACTTCCCTGCCCTCCCCACCCCCCGCCTTACTCTATGCTCCATCAATGGTCATCAGCTTACATATCATTTGTTAAGAGACATTTTTCTTGTTCTATTACATGGGGTCATGTCTTTCTACTGTAAATCTCTTGCACTTCGTATTTATTACTGTCACTTATCATAGCTGTAATGAAATAGTTATATGGTTAGGTATCCAAAGTCCCGATCATTATGTTTGTAAGTTTTATAAGGACAGTTTTACTCAAAAAACCATAGTCAACAGATATCTGCAAAAGTGAATGTATGGGGCTGGGGATGTGGCTCAAGTGGTAGCGTGCTCGCCTGGCATGCATGCGGCCCGGGTTCGATCCTCAGCACCACATAAAAACAAAGATGTTGTGTCCGCCGATAACTAAGAAATAAATATTAAAATTCTCTCTCTCTCTCTCTCTCTCTCTCTCTCTCTCTCTCTCTCTTTAAAAAAAAATTAAAAAAAACTGAATGTATGCTAAGGTTTCAGTAAATATTTGTTAAATACATGATTGACATACATGACATACTCAGTACTGTTGTCAGTGTCTAGAATACAGCAGATGCTTAATGAATATTTGTATATTGAAAGAATCAATATTTTGTCTATTCAGAAAGAAAAGAGGAGATATATTGCATGGAGCCATTTGTAGTAAATCACAGTGAGAGGAAACTATGAGCACAATGAAAACCCAGAAAGAAGATGTGATGGACTATTGGAGTGTTCATCAGTTCACCAGAGCTTTTTTTTTTTTAAATTAGTTCTCTCTCTCTCTTTCTCTCTCTCTCTCTCTCTTCTCTCTCTCTCTCTCTCTCTCTCTCTCTCTCTCTCTCTATATATATATATATATATATATATATATATATATATATACAGTAGAATATTCACCAGAGCTTTTTAAGTGGAGAGTTTGTCAAGTTTTGCTTGTTCAGGGAGTACAAAGGACATTGTACTTGTGTTGGGATATGTGGTTCTTCTGCTTACTAACTATGCAACTTCAGGAAACTGCTTAACTCCATTTCCTAGAAAAGGAAGGACACAGGGATCTTCCTGCAACATGTCACAGGTTGGTGAGAAAAGTATAAAAGTATTTTATAAGCTATATGTGGTAACATATGTATTATTTTTATTTTTATTATTAATAGTAGAGTAGTATTGGAGACTGAACCTAGGTGCCCTTCATCACCAAGTTACATCTCCAAATCCTTTTTATATTTTATTTTGAGACACTGGGATTACAGGTCTGTGCCACTGTGCCTGGCTTGTATTATTATTTAACTATGGAAGGAATTTATAGCATGTTGCTAGTAAAATAGTTCATATCAGTTCAGAAAGATGTCCAACCTCCTCTCCCAATTCCTCTCTATAGAGTAGTGACCTATTCCTGCCAGTCATTGTGCATTGTTGTCCACCTAGATATGATTGATACATTGACTGGTCTATGTTAATTAACTGATCTACATATTCATACATATGCATATGAAAACATGTATAAAAGTATATTTGTAAACCTAAAAGTACAAATGAAATCATAATACTATTCAGCAGCACACTTATCTTCTTATTGTATATTTGTATATTTTCTTTTTGTACCAGGGATTGAACCCAGGGGTGCTTAATCACTGAGCTAAGTCACAAGTCTTTTATTATTATTTTATATATTTTGCAACAGGGTCTTTCTAAGTTGGTTAGGGCCTCACTAAGTTGCTGAGGTTTGTTTTGAACTTGTGATCCTCCTGCCTCAGCCTCCCAAGCCACTAGGATTATAGGCGTACGCCATTGCGTATTTTTAATGATAGTTCATATGAAGTTCTTTCAACTACTACTTGTTATCTATGTGTGCATCTGCTATGATTTATTTTATCTTCTCCACATTAATAGATGTCTAGCTTGTTTCCGTTTTTAATGCTGCAATCATATTTCAGCAAACACCCTTGCTTAATTTGATCTCTTATCCTTTCTGCTTAAAATCATTTCCTATTTTTATACTCTTCATTTACATCCTCTCTCATGTTGCAGAAGCTTAGAGAGTAGCAGTAGGACTAAAGCTGATTTTACAATATTGCTTCTAATTTCAGGGCAGTTTCAGAATTGTCTCTGGTTTAGATAGCCTCCCTACTTTGGCAAAGTTGGCCTGTTCACTGCATGTGAGTTTCTATCTTATTGCCTTTGACCATTTATATACTCTTTGTAAGCATGTCCTTTGTTAAAAAAAAATATTCTTTAGTTGTAGTTGAGTGCAATACCTTTACTTTATTTATTTATTTATTTTTATGTGGTGCTGAGGATCGAACCCAGGGCCTCTCACGTGCTAGGCGAGTGCTCTACCACTGAGCCACAACCCCAGCCCTAAGCATGTCCTCTTAATCCTATAAATCTCCTCTCTTATTTTTTTCCTTCAAAACACAACTAGAAATCTCCTTCTTCCCACAAGTATGCATAGGCTAATTCAATTTCAATGTTTTAATGTCATCAATTTTTTAGTTATTTTTTTTTACAAATAGGCATTTATAGAATCTTTATGGGACCATCTCATTAACCACAAATAAATGAAGATATGAGAATTTGGTAAGATTTCCTTTAATTATTCATTGCTTACAAACTGCCACAGGCTAAATTAAGGATAAATGACAGGAGTGCTATAATTCATCCTTGAGAATGCTACTGCCAAATTTTGATCAGTAAATAAAAATTTACATTTGCTACCACCAAGTGTGCATCACAGTTCAGAACACTGTCTGTGAGAGGACCTGTTAACTAGAGAAAGTAATGTGATATAGCTTTAAGTGGAATAAAATTTACCCTTTTAAGAGGTTTAGGAATTCCCTAATATCAGATCAATTCTGAAAGATTATGTGCTCACTGGAATGTGTAGGAATGGTACCTCATGAATATTTAAAAGATTGTGATCAGGGCAGTGAACCTGTTAGTCAACAGTGTATGCATGGTGACCAGTTGTTGAGTGAAGTAACTAGGGAGGCATTGATAAGCTTTGTAAGAGACAACTGGGTCAGAGTTGTGACTGTGGTGTACCAATTGCTGTTTGTTCAATGATATTTTGTCTTTGCAAATGTTCCTGTACAGATATGACCACCCAGTTCTAGAATTCATAAGTGTGCCTGGAACAAAAAAAGATTTTATTTATTTATTTATTTGCTAACTAGCAAATCTTTCTAGAACATAGGAAGCACACTTTCTTCTTTTGATGTGCTGTAATGTCTGTTACAGGCTGAGTAGCAGGTACTCAACAAATACTTCTCACTCAGTTGTCACAGACAACCATAAAAAACAAAATTCAAAAACCATACCAACCAAACCAAAAAACAACACGACCCTCCCCCAAAGACCAACCCAAAACAAGACCAGATAGAAATGAGACTTCTTTCAACAAACTCCATTTGTTTGGGGTTGAATAAACAGTGTAGACAAATGCCAAGAGTATTTGGTTGACAATAGCAAACAGATCAATGCAGGAGGCAGCAGACAGTCTACCTACAGGCTGTTAGAGTGACAGAGCCACAGGCTACAACAGCTTACAAAAAACAGACACAAACTGAACAATTGGAACAAAACCAGCAAAATGACAACAAAATCAAGAAATGTTTATGACATGTAGTGTTGTGTTTTCAATATATCATTGCATTTTATACTCCCACATTTTAATTCTTACAACAGTCCTGTAGGGGTAATATATTATCTTCATTAATTTTTATATAAATAAGTGAATCTGGGAACATTTATATAACTTAGTTGAGCCCACACTGTGAGTAAGTAGCAGGAATGGAACTCTGACCCTTTCCCATCTCTTTCTAATATACATATTTTAAATATTATTTTCTACTGACCTCTCCATCTAGTGTCGTCAGGTAGAAAGCATTTTAGGGCTTTTTGGTCATATTGACACAATTAGACAATAGTAACTGAAATAGCTAAATGAATTCTTAACAAACAAAGTTTTGAAATCTAATGAAAGTATTCTAATAATTTGAAATTAATCCTCATTTGGATTGTTGGTCCACCAGCTTTGGGCTTCATTTCTCTCTCTAGACCTGTGTGCGTCATGGATGAAGTCTTTAAGTCTGTCTACCTGGTAGTGCCTATGGCTGTCCTGGAAGGGAGTGTCTAGCACAGGGATGTTGGGTGGCTATTGTTTGTCAGGAGGTTGGACACACCTTTGATGAAGGATCATTACCTACCCAGAATATCTTTATAATTTCCTGATGGGTCACTTACATTTTATCACTTCCTACTGGTCATTAGACCAGCTTTCAAAGACAGGGCCGGATGTGCAGGTGGACAACAACATAATTCTGGCAGGAAAAAGCTGCTACTACTGCATCACTATGTGCTATTCTCCAAAGATACAAAGAGACTGTTTTACTAATCTTTTCTAAACTGATACTGCAGCTTGAAAGTATTAAATTTGAAATTTCAAGAACAATTAAATGGATGGAAACAATTCTTTATAATTCAAGGACATAAAACAAAATAGTGGTCTGGATAATGTTAAAAATGGAACTCTGTCTATCAGTCTGTCTATCTACCTATCTTTGTTTTTTCATGGTGCTGGGAATCAAACCTAGGGCCTTATGTATGCTAGGCAAGTGCTGTATCACTGAGCTATGCCTCCACCCCCAAATTTGACATTGGTATACAATATATAATTTCTTCTGCCCAGCAGTATACTCATCCTATTTATGTTTTATTTGACTGAGATTAAAATGCATTTTCAGTTCATGAATATATCAAACCTGAATATTACTGATGGGTGATCCAACAAACATGGAATACCACTATGAAAAGTCTCTGCTAATTTGTGCTATTCTGAATTGATTGGTGGTTTTCTAGAAGGAGGTTTATAAATAGCTCAGATAATATCTTTGTACACAAATCAGCCTATCATGATGGTCCTGCTCATTCGCAAGTACATGAAAATTTATAGACAGGATTCTAATGGGTCTTATTTTGGGATTTTAGATATAGTAAAAATATCTGCCTCATATGTTTAGATTTAAAATTAAATAATATTCATAAAGTAATGTAAACAATTATTGGGGAAGAATCAGTAGGGAAGAACTACAGAATTAGTGAGAAAGACAATGTGGGTGCTAATGAGTTTGGAATGCAGATATTGAGCTTGCTTGGAGAAAAAAGCATAACAATTCATTTAGTACTGAGTTATGGAGAACTGTCTATGTCTGAGGTAGTGTTTTAAGTGCTAGGAAGAGCAGTGACTAAAACAGTAAATCTGTGCATGATGGAACTTACAAAATGTAACATACAAAATGTTTTTATTCTTAAAAATTCAATTTTGCTAGTTTGTTGCTTTATTTTTGGCCTTATAAGGGAAGGGTTAATAGGGAAACATTGGATTTCATTTTTCTGTGGACATAGTTATCATCATGTATTTTCTATCTGTTTATCTCTTTCATAAAATTCTAAGGGGAAGACTGGTGATTAGTTAATTTTTCATTTCCACTCCACACCCAGCACAGTGCCTCCCTGCAAATAGCACAGAGTAAAACTACACTTGCTGAATGGTCAGACAATTCCAGCAAATTATGGAATAATGGTCTTATTATTTTGTAGTTAAATTTCCATTCATACAAAGATAGCAAATAGTACAAAATGATAAAGATAAGCAGCAAATTAGTGATATATAAATATGTACTATAAACATTCCATAGGATGAGTACTCATTTGTGATTACAATGATTAAAGAAGAGAGGAAATGAATTTAGCCTTGAATGATACATAAGATTCAGGTAGAAAAAGAGGAGGAGAGCATTACTGATCGGTAATAGAAATTTTCTACTTGGAAGAATGCCTCAGAGCCTTTGGGTACTCTTCATTTCACTTCGTAGGCAATAGTAAATTAGTGAAGATTTCTACATAGAAGATGAACATGTAGTTTGGAAATGGTCTTCTGAGTTATACCTGGTGCTAGTGTCTGAGTTTAGAGCTTAGAATCTGTAAATATTTAATGAATCAGGTGGTTCACTTAGTAGACTTTCATCAGCCTTATTAAAGTGAAAAACAGAATACAAAGTATTGGAGTATGTCACCTGAGGTGAGGCTAAGTACTGTTAAGAAACTAGTATTTCTTTTGTACACATGAGGGTATGTTGTGGGTAGAGAAGAGGGGATCTGGAAGTGGGTTCCAAAAAATGAGACAAGTTCCAAAGTCACTGAGCCATAGTCCCTAATGAGATTTTACAGTCATGAACATAGTCTTACTAAGCTACTATATTGTCTTTAATCATACCCATTTGACATTATCATATAGAGGGACCAGGCCATGTTTTGTGAAGGACAAAACAGAGAGAGAGGAAAAAAAAAGAAAAAGGTAAAAAGAACAAATAAGAGTCTTATCCAGGCTATTGGGTACAGACAGCTCTTCAAATCCAAAGATAAAGTGCCCCGGCAGGGTAGTTTTACTTTAGTGTCTTATAGGAAGAAGTAGAAAAGTTACAGCTGGGTGATTTACACTTGAGATTGCTTTGCTATCAGTTGCACAGGAAATGTTTATCTCTGTATCCAGCTAGTTTCAAGGAGACAAATAGTTCTAATCTCAATATGACAAAGGACAGGGCATTAGAAGGTCTGCATCTGTCCTTGTCAGTAGTTGTAGGCAAAAAAGGAAAAGTCTGTGTTTGTCCCTGTCTCAGGTCAACAAGGGATTCCTTCTAAGTCTTACAGAGGTCGTGGGAAAAGTGGACAGTGAATCTTATCCACTTCATATGGGAAAAGGTAGTTTTTTTGGGTAAAGCCACTTCCTGTACATGAGAGTGAAGGAATTTTGGAAGAAGAGGGTTAGGTGTATGTATCTTAACCATAGCTGTTTTTCAGAAGTGCAGAGCTAAGGTAATGTTCAGTATTATCAGTTTTATTCTCTGGGCTGGCTGTAAAGCAAAGAACTACATTTTCAGAACACTTTCTACCAGTAACTAGATTAATGAGCATGCCTTCAACTAATTTCTTAGATGATAACTGATGATAGCACATATAACTCTGTAACAGGAAACTTGTTTTTAATCTGAAAATAAATGGTACTGGAAAAGGTCATTTAAAGTGGATCTAGTTGAGCTTGGCACAGTGGCTTGGGAGGCTGAGGCTGGAGGATAGTTCAAAGCCAGCCTCGGAATCTTAGGAAGGCCCTAAGCAACTTAGCAAGACCCTGTCTCTAAATAAACTATTAAAAAGGGCTGGGATGTGGCTCAGTGGTTAAGCACCCCTGGGTTCAATCTCCAGTACAAAAAAAAAAAAAAAAAAAAAAAGTGAACTTGAATGATGACAAAATTTAGTAGAAGAAAGGAAAAAAAAAAAGTTCAAATGAATTCTATCTGGAAAATTGAAACTAAAAATGAAGATAAAATTATCATTTATCTAAAAAACAGTTTATTATTTAATAAATATAGTACTTATATAATCAATACAGTTTGTAATAGCAAGTATAAACTAATTTTAGAACAAAGATGAGTTGAGATGTTGATTTGGATCACCTTTTTTGACATACTTATGTCACAGCTTCATTCAGTAATAGTGTTATTTGTGATTTTCATTGCCCTACTTTATAGAGGATACCATTTTTGAAAAATATTCAAATGTTTATCAGTTTTCTGAGGTATCTTTCAATCCTTCAATATTCATTTCATTCTTTTTTGAAGCACCTGAATGTCTTTTTCTTTTTCATTTGATAGATGTCTGATTCTATTTGGTGTTTATTTTCAATGGCTTTGCTTAAAGGATTCAGGTAGCCCTAACCCTTCTCTAACATTAGACTTTTGTAAGATATGTGATGTTTCTCTGAAGTTAATTTAAATTGAATTTATTTTATTGCTTGATATTTAAAACAAAAACATTGACCTAGTATATTGGTTGAGTACAAATTGTATTGGTTCTATAGGAAATATTTCCTTTATCTTATAATGACCCTTATTTTTCTATACTAATCATGGAGAAGCCAGAGAAGAAAACTCCAATAAACCTCTGTTAAATGCTTTATTTAATTTAATTCTCACTTAAACTCCATGAAGCAGGTACTATTATATTATTATACTCAATATTCAAATGACAGAATGATGTCTTTGATAATGTGCAATTTGCCCTAAGTCACAGAGTTACCAAATAGCAGGGCATGAACCCAGGAGGGTTTAATAACAAAATCATACTATTCTTTTTAACAAAGGAAATTATCTTAATTAATCCCTTCTATAAAGTTGTGGAGTAAAATAATTGAAAATGTTAATTAGAAATGAGATAGTGAATTCATAAACTATTAAGACTTGTAGAGATCTTAAAATATGAAAATATTCTGATTTGTAAAGAATGACTATGAACTCTTCTAAACCAAAAACATATTTTCTTAAATCTGAACCTGCAGGCTCTGAACATCTGTGGAAACCAAGGCAAGAGTAGTATAAGAGTGTCTGTGGCCCCTTCTTGTCCCAACACTGTCTCTGTCTTGCACCATGAAGGGCTTTGCTTGTGGGTACGTGAACACCCCAGTCAAACTCCCTCCTCACCTTTGCCCACAGGTGACCTTGGCCACTCTAAGGCTTAGGGTTGTGTACATCAGTGGCTGAAGTCATCCTGTGAAGGATCATGGTCACTGTTAGAAATGAAAACTCAGGCCCCACCAAGATCTACTGAGTCATAGTCTACTTTAAAAAAAAACTTATTGAAGGAACTTCTTTATTGTTCACTCAAACATAGTCAATTTCTCTACAAAATCTTGGATGATTTCTGTGCACATTAGAGTTTGAAAACCTCTACCCCAAAGTGGACATTGAGGTGTTGGGCCTTCATCCCTTAGGTTTAAGGGCAATACCATTAAAAGGCTCACCTTATCTCTTCACCTCGGAAAGGATTGAAAAGTTTCTGGCCAATTGTCAGTTCTTCTGAGTTTCTTGTTGGACTTAAGCACGTTTCCAATTATAGCTCATTTTATATATTGAATAAATATGACTCAATTTGAAGAATTAATTTTATAATTTGGTAGAATTTGAATTAGAATTTTATGCTTGGAATTCATCCCACTACACCCTACCCTATTCTACTTTGTCCAGATCTATTTCAACATCCAATTGCACCAAGATGACTGTCTCTTCTGTGAAACCCATCTCAATGTCCCTGAGGAAGATCTTTCCATTCTAATCTTATCATCCTTAATAAGAACCACTGGTATTCCATTTACTCCATTTTTATCTAGTTGCACACTTGAATTTTCCACTATACTATCAGAGTTGGGTGGGGGGATCCAAGTCCTATCCATCTTTGGATCCTCCATTATTTAACTTATATTTTCAACAAATGTGTGTTAAATTAAATCAGGACCTTTTAAGTTTATTACTAGTGACTTCTGCAATGCTGTACTGGTGCTAAGAAAAAAATTAAAATAGTCCCTTTTTTTTTTTGTGTGTGTGTATGGTGCTGAACATTGAACCCAGGACCTTGTTCATATGAGGCAAGTACTCTACCAACTGAGCTATATCTCTAGCCCTAGTTCTGCTATTTTAATGAAGATAGATTTCATTCATAGACCTTATCACATAAGAAAGTGTACATCTTTTGTATTTTCAAATAAAATTGTGCTTATGTCTGTTCTGCTGGTTGTGAGGAGACATAAATGCTATGGTAAAAATGTTCTTTGTTGGGAATCTGTTAGCAAGCAGTTGTAATTTTGTCAGTGATCTACCCTGCTGAGTGTAATAGTGTTCAAACGGAGGAGCTTTAACTTGGGAAATGAACATCAGATATAGAAGGAATAGAGCTGGAGAAAAAGTTATGAAAAACTGAATGTGAAAATACATTGGCAAGTTAAATTTCTATGGCTGGTTCAATCCTTTTGGTCCTCATGCTCATGGGTTCTAATTAGATAGAAAATGTAGTGTAGAATATGGGGTAGTGATCCTGGAGTTGGGGATAGGGGACTTGTGTTCTAATTTTGGATATTCTACTAATTGAATTCCTGATTCTGTACTTCTCGGTCAGGTACGAAAGCTAGACTAATGTGGGGAACTTGTTTAAAGACTTATGGCAAAGTGTCACACCTAGAAATGTATATTCACTAGGTCTGTGATTAGCCTCAGGTGATTAACCAGACAGGTGTCTTTCATGACACCTGTCTGGTTAAGAATCAAGAGATCACCTGGACATGGACTCTAAACATTTTTTTCAAGCTCAAATCTTCCCTGATTCATGACTACCAGGTGTGTAATGATCGCATGACTAGGGGCACATGTGTGATAGGCACTGATGATTTTACTTTTCTTCCTTTAGGATCACACATTCAAAATTCTAGCTGGGCATATTACCTCTAGGAATAAAAATTACATATTCAAACTTCTCTTAGCTGTGTTCTAAAGGCTGGACAGAAGAAAATGGCACATGCAAACTTTGCAGGTGCTTTGAAAGGAGACAGTGAGCCATTCTTATTTTTTCTTTCTTTTGACTAACTGGCATGCATAACAGGTAGCAAAAGATGGGTCAGCCATCCTGGCCATGATAGGGATGCTATAGGTTGATCTGCTAGCAGATCACCCAGGTAGTACTGGGTCCAGGGCATCACAGAGTGCCATGTCAGTCTTGAACTCACTTCCTCCAGGCTTCCTTTCCCATGTGAGAGAAAATACATTATTATCCAGTTAAAGTACTGCTATTTTGGTTTTATTCTTTCTTTCAGTCAAACCCACTTTAAATTAAAGCAATGTAAACAATTTGTGAAGCAGAAAAAGTTTCCCAAACTGTGTCAGCATGAATTAGAATGTCTATTTGCTGTGGCTTTCATTTTCTAGGTAGCATATGTCTATAAGACAGAGAAAAGTCTTTTATTTAACAGATGGTACTTCTTTTACAGCTAAGAATTAATATGTATGTGTGTGCGTGTGGGTGCGCACTCTTGCATGTGTGTGGGTGGGTGGGGTTGACTAGGAAAAACAAGCAAAATTTGATTTGTATGCTTTTATCTTATTCTCTACAAATACATATAATTTCCTTGGCATGTATTTACACATAAATATATATATATATTTTTTGGTCTTAAAACATAATGCTCCTCCAGTTATCATCAATTTTGCATGAAACTTGGTGGGCTCTGAACTACCAAGCACAACCATTTAAATTATATACTTCTGTTGTTAACAATTATTATTGGCAATGAGCAAAACATGTGTGGTATAGGGTTTTAAAAATACTTCTACATATTTTTCAAATGTTTGGGCTTTGACAAGAACTTATTTAAAAAAAATTCAGATCCTTTTCCTTTCCATATGTTGAGTGAAAACACACATACATGTTACAAAACAAAAGAAACTCATCCTCACATACAGAATAGAAACCAAAACAAATTCAACAATACAGAAGATGGTGGTGAAGAGAAAGGAAACAGAGGGCAGCCACAAAGAGTTCTCTCTCTTTACCTTCATTCTTGTCATCCGGGCTAGTGTAGATGGAAGCCAGGGTAAATAAGGAAAAGATAACAAAAGCCAGTAAAATGAATGCCACTTCTAGGTTGGTGAATGGAAGCTCCATGAACCACCAAAAGCTTCTTCACCTACAGTAGAAAACAAACATTGGCTTAGCATACTGTAATCCAAAGACAGCTTGCAGAGCAATAATTATTTTAGAATCAAGTATATGTGAGTGAGACTTGTTAAAACTTACCAAAATCCTTATATGTACCTGGAACAATGTATTTCACACTGGCAAAAATGGAGTAGTGCTATCTTTTTTTTTTTTTTTTTTTTTTTTTGATACCAGGGATTGAACCTGGGGTGTTTACCACTGGGCCACATCCTTACCCCTTTAAAAAAATATTTTATTTTGAGATGGGGGTCTCACTAACTTGCTTAAGGCCTCTCTAAATTGCTGAGGTTTGCTGCTGGTATTACAAGTGTGCACCATTGTGGCTGGCCTAATTTTTTAAAAAAATTGACATAATTGAATTTCCACCTTATTGTGTACATGGGAAAAGAACATGAAAGACTGAAAGGTAGAATCAATGTATGTTTACATAACTTTAAGAGAGTAAAGATAGGGTATATTTCATTTTTTGAAGGAAAAAATAGTAATGTTGATATCTGGCTATGACTATACACAGGTTGAGGGTAAAATCTCTGTGGCTTTTGACTTGAAATTTCCTGGAATCTGCGAGCCAGGTTGTCAACATACAACTGGAGCACCTTTTAATGTACTGAAACCTTGTATCGTAGTTTTTAGCAATCTCCACTGGCTTAAACTAGAAATCTAAACCACATAAAGATAATGTGTTAACAATTCAACCATGAAAATTTTGATTTCAGGCCCCCCAAAATAGAGCTCATGTATTTAGAAAGGAACCAGTACTTCCACTGGGAAAATCAGAGCACTATCTTGTTGTGAGTAACCTCTGTCTTTCTTCCACTGAGTACTTAGACAAATGCCAAATATTTAAACCTTTACAGATGTAGAAGAGACAATTATAATTCTACAGACACCTAGAGAAAGAGAGATTTCACATCTTTGCACTGTAACTTATCTTAAATTCTTCATCCACTGTTTATTTCAGGTTAATAATTTTTCAGAGTCTTTCCTCTAAGGTTTCAGCTTCCTCTGAATGTGTTTTCAAGATGACCTCCTCACAGTCTCTAGATTATTTATTTATTTTTCTTAATTATAATCTTCTGTATTCCTGTAGCAGAACAGGGTTGGGCGAGGGATGAGTGAGTTCTTTAAAATCTTCTGGTTTTGTACAGATTTCTGATATTTTTAATTTTTGCCTTTTAAAATTTTATTTATTTATTTATTTAACATTTCATAGTAATTTTGGAGATATTGCTTAGATGGTAATAGCTTTTCTGTTTCTGTAGAACAGAATCTTGGACACAAAATTTAGTGTTATAGGAATGTACATTTAAAAATATGAAATATAAAGGATACCATCAAGGGGGTTAAAGTGTGTCTTGGGACTTTTCCATACCAGTGCATGTTGGTCTAAGCTTATTCTGGTTAATGACAATATAGTGTTTTAGAATATGTCTCTACCACCACTCAAGTGACTGACTACTCTTCAGTGGGTGCACATTTGGTTTCTTTCTCATTTTTCATCATTATCAACAATGCAGCAGAAAAGATTTTTATAAACATAACTTTGCACACAGGTATAGATATTTTTCATGGAAAAATTTCTATAAGGAGAATGATCTATAAAATGATCTATAAAATGATCTATATGAATGATCTATAAAATTTCAAAATACTATTCTTTCAAAAATTTCCCTAGGATTTGCATGTATACAATACTATATTAAAGGTCTGTTTCCTTGATTCTTTACTAAACACTCTTTTTCAATTTCTTTTCCCCAACTTGAAGTTAAAAATATGATTTCATTTTATATGGTTTGCTCTTTGAATTATTCGTTCATATTCTTTGCACAGTTTCTATTTGAGCATTTGTAACTTCCTCACCTATTTGCAGATACTTACTTATACATGGCCATATCCAAAATATGCAATGAGTGTCTGATTATGCATTATATGGATCTCTATACCCAAGGGTTTAAACTTATTAGAAATAAAGAAAAAAAATTTAAATAAGATGTAACATATATTTTATTATCTTAAGTCTGTTTCTTGTCTTTAATTTTGCCATGTCTGCTTTATTTTTAAGATATGAAAATATTTTTTATGCTTTTAAACCTATTATCATTTTTTATAGTTTGTGTCTTGCTCAAGAATATCTTATTCACCAAAACATTTAAAAAGGTTTTTTTTTTTTTTTTTTTTTTTTTTAACTGGGTGTGGTGGCACATGACTGAAAAAGAGTATCACTTTTATTTTATTTTATCATTTTATAATTTTTAGCAATGCCCATTGGTTTAAGCCAGGAAGCTTGTACTGTTGTGTTGTGATCAGTTAGGAATTCCAACATCAGTATAAGCACTGGATGGAGAAAAATCCCCAACTTTATTAGCCTAATCACACTGATGGCCCAGAGTTGTGTTATTTCGTAAGTCATGTGGTCCACTGTTGATTTTGAGATTAATTCAAAGACCAAAGGCAAAGTTTAAATTTGGAATTGTGTTTCTTCTATTATCTTTCCTTCTTTTTTTTGGCAGTGCTGGGGATTGAACCCAGGACTTTGTGCATGCTAGGCAAGCACTCTACCAACTGAGCTATTTCCCCAGCCCCTCAGTCTGTAAGACATTGCTTTCATCTTGAGGCACCACAGCTATTATCTCGAGTTACCTTGGCTATTACAGTGACCACCTTTAGTTGCAGTAGCATACATTGAGGGACACCAGCAGGGTCTGGAAGCCCAACATCAAGGTGAGGTACAGGCAATCTGCATAGGTACTACAAGAATATAGGGTAGAAACTGTAATATCTCAGATCCACACTGCAAGAAGGAAAGACACATAGACAACATGAAAAAACAAGGGAGGAAAGTGCCCCAAATAGATCAGGATACTATAATAATAGAACCCATAGACAGCAAAGTTGATGAAATGTCAGAGAAGGAGTTTAGAAGGTTCATAATTAAAATGATCTGTGAATTAAAGAATGACATAAATGAGCAAATACAGGCAAAAATCGATCACTCCAACAAAGAGATAAGAAAGTAAATACAGGTAGCAAAAGATTACTTCAAGAAAGAGATAGAGGGCTGGGATTGTGGCTTAGTGGTAGAGCACTCGCCTAGCATGGGTGGGACCCGGGTTTGATCCTCAGCAGCACATAAAAATAAAGGCATTGTGTTGTGTCCATCTATACCTATAAATAAATAAATAATTTTTTTTTTTTTAAAAAGAGATAGAGACTCCCAAAAAAAAAAAAAAATCAGTCAGAAATCCTTGAAATGAAGGATACAATAAACCAAATTAAAAACTCAATAGAATACATAATCAACAGACTAGCTCTCTTGGAAGAAATAATGTCAGATAATGAAGACAAAGTATATAATCTGGAAAATAAGATTGATCACACAGTGAAGATAGCAAGAAACTATGAACAGAACATCTAAGAATTATGGGACAGCATCAAAAGACCAAATCTAAGAGTTATTGGGATAGAGGAAGGCACAGAGTTTCAAACTAAAGGAATGCACAATCTCTTCAATGAGATAATATCAGAAAATTTCCCAAGCATAAAGAACAAATTGGAAAACCAAATACAAGAGGCTTACAGGACACCAAATATACAAAATTACAGCAGATCTACACCAAGGCACATTATAATGAAAATGCCTTGAATACAGAATAAGGATAGAATCTTAAAAGCCACAAGAGAGAGGAATCAGATCACATATAGGGGGAGACCAACTCATATCTCAGCAGATTTTTCAACCTGGACCCTCAAAGCCAGGAGATCATGGAACAACATATACCTAGCTCTGAAAGAAAATGGATGCCAACCAAGAATCTTATATTCAGCAAAATTAAGCTTTAGATTTGATGATGAAATAAAAACCTTCCAAGATAAACAAAAGTTAAAAGAATTTACAACTAGAAAGTCCGCACTATAGAACATCCTCAGCAAAATATTCCACGAAGAGGAAATAAAAAACAATGGTGAGAATCATCAGAGGGAAGTATTATACTCAAGGAAAATTTAATCAGAGTAGAAACCAAGTCACGTTAAATACTAAAACAAAAATGACTGGGAATACAAATCATGTCTCAATAATAACCCCGAATGTTAATGGCTTAAAATAACCAATCAAAAGACATAGACCAGCAGATTGGATTAAAAAAAAAAAAAAACACCCAACAATATGCTGCCTCCAAGAGACTCATCTCATAGCAAAAGACATTAACAGACTGTAGGTGAAGGGTTGGGAAAAATCATACCCAACCACATGGACTGCAGAATCAAGTAGAGGTTTCCATCCTCATATCAAATAAAGTAGACATTAAGCTACAATCAAAAGGGATAAAGAAAAACACTACATACTACTCAAGGGAACTATACACCAATAAGACTTAACAATTATAAATATATATGCCCCAAACAATGGAGCGTCTATGTTCATCAGACAAACTCTTCTCAAATTCAAGAGTCAAATAGACCACAACACAATAATTTTGGGTGACTTTAACACACCTCTTTCATCACTAGATAGATCTTGCAACAAAAGCTGAACAAAGAAACTATAGAAGTAAATAATATAGTCAATAACTTAGACTTAACTGACATACATAGAATATTTCATCCTTCAATGAGATAATACACTTTATTCTCAGCAGCACATTGATCCTTCTCTAAAATAGACCATATATGTTGCCACAAAGCAACTCTTAGCAAATATAAAAAAGTATAGATACTACCCTGCATTCTATCAGATCATAATGAAATTAAATTAGAAATCAACAATAAAATAAGAAAAGCTAATCCAACACCTGGAAACTAAATAATATGCTACTGAATGAACAATGGGTTGCAGAAGACATCAAGGAGAAGATTAAAAAAATTTTAGAGGTAAATGAGAACACAGATACAAAATATCAAAATCTCTGGGACACTATGAAAGCAGTTCTAAGAGGAAAGTTCATTGCATGGAGTTCATTCCTTATAAGAAGAAAAAGTCAACAAATAAATGACTTAACATTACATCTCAAAGCCCTAGAAAAAGAAGAGCAAGTCAACACCAAAAGCAGCAGAAGACAGGAAGTAATTAAAACCAGAGCTGAAATCAATAAAATTGAAACAAAAGAAACAATTGAAAAAATTGACAGAACAAAAAGTTGGTTCTTTGAAAAAATAAATAAAACTGACAGACCCTTAGCCATACTAATGAAGAGAAGGAGAAAGCTCAAATTACTAACATATGTGATGAAAAAGAAAATATCACAACAGACACTACAGAAATACAGAAGATAATTAGAAATTATTTTGAAAACTTGTACTCCAATAAAATAGAAAATATCGAAGGCATTGACAAATTTCTAGAGTCATATAATTTGCCCAAATTGAATCAGGATGATATACACAATTTAAACAGATCAATTTCAAGCGACAAAATGGGAGACACCATCAGAAGTCTACCAACCAAGAAAAGCTAGGAGCAGGTAAATACATAGCTGAGTTCTACAAGACCTTTAAAGAAGAACTAATACCAATACTCTTCAATTTATCAGGAAATAGAAAAAGAGGGTGCACTTTCAAACTCATTCTATGGGGCCAATATCACCCTGATTCCAAAACCAGGCAAAGACACATCAAAAAAAAGAAAACTTCAGACCAATATTTCTAATGAACATAGATGCAAGAATTTCAATAAAATTCTGGCAAGTCAGATACAAAAACATATCAAAAAGATCGTGCACCACAATCAAGAGGGATTAATTTCAGGGATGCAAGGTTTGTTCAGCATACAGAAATCAATAAATGTAATTCATCACATCAATAGACTTAAAGATAAGAATTATAGGATCATCTCCATAGACACAGAAAAAGCATTTGACAAAATACAGCATCCTTTCATTTCAAAACACTAGAAAAATTAGGGATAACAGGAACATATCTCAACATCATAAAGGCTATCTATGCTAAGCCCCAGGCCAACATCATTCTAAATGGAGAAAAATTGAAGGCATTCTCTCTAAAAACTGGAACAAGACAAGGATGCTCTCTTTCACCACTTCTATTTAACATAGTTCTTGAAACACTGGCCAGAGCAATTAGACAGATAAAAGAAATTAAAGGGATACACATAGGAAAAGAAGAACTCAAATTGGCACTATTTGCTGATGATATGATTCTATACCTAGAAGACCCTAAAAGTTCCACCAGAAAACTTCTAGAACTAGTAAATGCATTCAGCAAAGTAGCAGGATATAAAATCAACACCTATAAATCAAAAGCATTTGTATATCAGTGATAAATCCTCAGAAATAGAAACGAGGAAAACTACCCCATTTACAATAGCCTCAAAACCAACCAACCAAACAAACAAACAAAAAAAGGAATACTTGGGAATCAAAAGCAGTGAAAGATCTATATAATGAAAATCATAGAACTGTAAAGAAAGAAATCAAAGAAGACCTTAGAAGATGGAAAGATCTACCTTGCTCTTGGATAGGTAGAATTAATATTATCAAAATGATTACACTACCAAAAGCACTATACAGATTTAATGCAATTCTGATCAAAACCCCAATGACATTCCTCATAGAAATAGAAAAGGCAATCATAAAATTCATCTGGAAAAATAAGAAACCCAGAATAGCTAAAGCAATTCTTAGCAGGAAGAATGAAGCAGGTGGCATCACTGTACCAGATCTCAAACTATACTACAGAGCAATAGTAACAAAAACAGCATGGTATTGGCATCAAAACAGACTGGTAGAACAATGGTACAGAATAGAGGACACAGAGACTAACCCATAAAATTACAATTATCTTATATTAGACAAAGGTGCCAAAAATGTACATTGGAGAAAAGATAGCCTCTTCAACAAAGAGTGCTGGGAAAATTGGAAATCCATATGCAACAAAATGAAATTAAACCCCTATCTCTCACCATGCACAAAAGTCAACTCAAAATGGATCAAGGACCTAGGCATAAAACCAGAGACCTTGCGTCTAATAGAAGAAAAAGTAGTTCCTAATCTACATCATGTGGGATTAGGCCCCAACTTCCTTAATAAGACTCCTTTGGCACAAGAATTAAAATCAAGAATCAATCAATGGGATGGATTCATACTAAAAAACTTCTTCTCAGCAAAAGAAACAATCAGTGAGGTGAATAGAGAGCCTACATCTTGGGAGCAAATCTTTAATCCTCACACATCGGATAGAGCACTAATCTCTAGGGTATATAAAGAACTCAAAAAGCCAAACATCAAAAACCCAATAACCCAATCAATAAATGGGCCAAGGACTTGAACAGACACTTCTCAGAGGATGATATATAATCAACAAATATATGAAAAAATGTTCATCATTGCTAGCAATTAGAGAAATGCAAATTGAAACTACTCTAAGATTTCATCTCACTCCAGAATGGCTGCTTTCAAGAATACAAAAAACAATAAGTATTGGCCAGGATGTGGAGAAAAAGGTACACTCATATACTGCTGGTGGGACTGCAAATTGGTACAGCCAATATGGAAAACAGTATGGAGATTTCTTAGAAAATTGGGAATGGAACCGCCATTTGACCCAGCTGTTCCTCTCCTCGGCCTATATCCATAGGACTTAAAAACAGCATACTACAGGGACACAGTCACATCAATGTTTATAGTAGCAAAATTCACAATAGATAAACTGTGGAAGGAACCTAGGTGCCCTTCAATAGATGAATGGATTAAAAAATGTGGCATAGGGGCTGGGATTGTGGCTCAGCAGTAGAGTACTCACCTAGCACAGGTGGGACCCGGGTTCGATTCTCAGCACCACATAAAAATAAAGGCATTGTATTGTGTCCATCTACAAAAAAAGATTCATTCTCTCTCTCTCTCAAGAATAATGTGGCATATATACACAATGGAATATTACTTAGCAATAAAGGAGAATAAAATCATGGCATTTGTAGGTAAATGGATGGACTTAGAGAAGATAATGCTAAGTGAAGTCAGCCAATCCCAAAAAACCAAAATGCTGAATGTTTTCTCTAATATAAGGAGGCTGACTCATAGTGGAGTAGGGAGGGGGAGCATGGGAGGAATAGGCAACCTCTAGATAGGCAGAGGTAGGTGGGAGGGGAAGGGAGAAGACATGGGGTCATAAATCATGGTGGAATGTGATGGACATTATTATCCAAAGTACATGTACAAAGACAGGAATTGGTGTGAATATACTTTGTATATAACCAGAGATATGAAAAATCGTTCTCTATATGTGTAATAAGAATTGTAATGCATTCTGCTGTCATATATAAATTTAAAAAAATTAATTAAAAATATTTTTCATCTGCAGTTGGTTGAATCCATGGCTGTGGATCTTGCCTGTATGGAGGGCATATGAACTGCAACAACTCTCCTTATGTCTCGTTTCCTTCTGTGAAGGTAGAGATTTTTGAGGGCACAGTCTCCCTCTTTTGCCCTTTCTGTGGCATCTATCATGATTTTTGCCCTGAGAAGGTTAAAGTCTAGAGTTGGAAAGAGGCAATTAAAAGACTGATAGCACTCACTAAAAAAAACTAAACGCACACACACAGTTGTGTGCATGATAAATATAAGAGAAAAATGTGATGCTAGTTCAGGAAGTTTAAGGGGAAGCTGTGGAGGAAGTTGGAACTTTAAACTTGGCATTATGAAGCTCCATCTTTCAGTAGAGGGGAAAGGCTTAGTCAATCTAAAGAGAATGGATTCAGGTTTCAGTCCACATTTCTTGAGCTTGGCATCATGGTAAGTTGCTTGGGTGTTGAAGTGGGGTGATGAGAGGAGAAGGAAGCAGGGCAGGACTCATGGGTGACACGAAATGAGCACCCATGGCCAGACCCTGCTTCAAGAGCTTCACATCTATTAACTCTTTTAATCCTCACGACAACACTAAAGCCATGTACCATTATGGTCTCTGTTTCATGAATGAGGGGACTGAAGCACAGCAGGTGGGATTCTTACTTTAAATTATAAAACCAGTGGATGGCAGAGTTAGAGTATTAATAGTAGCAGTCTGGTTCCTGAATCCATACTTTTTTTTTTTCTTCTTCTTCTAGGTACTAGGGATTGAACTCAGGGTTCTGCACATGCTCTTCCACCAAGCTTTTTATTTTTTATTTTGAGACAGGATCTTGCTAAGTTGGCAATATTGGCCTTAAACTTACAGTATTCCTACCTCAGCCTCCCAAGTAGCTGAGCTCAAGGCATGTGCCATTATGTCCTTCCCAGAATCCTCAATTCTTAGTTGATATACTTTATTAACACTCAATTAGCCAATCAGCCAATTAACAAATCAACCAACAAAACAAACTACAACCCAATCTAATAGTTAGAATTATAATTGGCATGTGGGTTGATTGGAAGAGATTTTGATATTAGGTAGCAGGAGAGGATACAGTTGGTTAGGCAAAGGATTGAAAGAATCCAATGCCAAGGTGAGTGGTTGGTTTTGATTCAAATGGTATTGGAAGGTGATATAAGGTCTTTGGTAGTACAGGATATGATGAAACAGTGTTTGAAAATATTAATTGCATCTCCATGTGCAGGATAGACTGAAGGGAAAAAAGAAGATAATTTGAAAATATCTCTGTGAGATTTTTAGCCCTGTATTAGGATTTTAGCAATAGGTTTATTTAGAAGGACCTGCAGGAGGATTTTGGCAGTTTATGGGCTAAACAGAGTGCACAGAGTACCCTAATACTAATTAAAATGAAGTGCAAGGAGGAAGATGGAGATGAGAATCTCTGGAGAAAAGATCATAGAATCATGTGTGAATTAAATATAGAGAATATTAATCCCCTTACTTCCTTGTGGGTAGGTGAGATCTAGATTTATTCTCATACATTGTGCAGTCCAGCAGTGTTTCCAAATTCGGTTGATCATGCTTATGTTTCTTCAGGTAATGTTAAGACTGTCAATTCTACTAAGGCATCCGATAGAACAGAAATTATTTTCATTGCTAATATTCTGTGAAATTTCCTCACGAAGAAATAAAAAGAGGAAAAAACATAAAAAATAAAAAGACATGGTGCCACCTGGTGGTGTCTTAGTGCTGTAAGTTGGTGAAAGAAAAGAGATGGCTTCCCAAACTCCACAGAGATTTCACTGTGCATATGTGGTACCACATGCTTATGCAAGATGGCTTCACATGCTCTCTGGTTTTGCCCCAGCCTGGAACATACACTTATTTTAACATAACTGTTCATGAAAAGAGGCAGCCATTCATTTTTTCTGGCTACCCAGGTCGTATGCAGTGAGCTACTTCTAGTTCATCGTCCTGCATGCCGTCATTCTAGGCATAATAAACACAAACCAAAGTAACCTGTGGATTTTCAGTAGAAATTGGAAGTTGGGTGAAAAGACACAGTGGGTAATATTTTCAGACATGAACTTAATCACCTCCTCGTGTAGTACTTCAGGGTAAAAATCCCTAATCAGTAGTTACCACCATGCCCTTAATTCCAGAAAAGGTGATTCCATCATCATCTTCTAGATCTGAAAATCAGTTAAAATTTATTATCTTGGGGATGAGGGGTGTAGCTTGGTGGTAGAGTGTGTGCTTGGTGTGCCTGAGGCTCTGGTTTGATCTCCAAATAAGAATACTGTCTAACAGTAGAATGAATTGAACATAACTTTCCTATGTTCATATATGAATACATGACTAGTGTAACTCCTCACCATGTTCAACTACAAGAATGGGAACTTAACTGGAATAATTTATACTCCATGTTTGTATAATATGTCAAAATGCACTAATAATGTATATCTAAAAAGATAAAATAAAAAAAAAAATTTTAAGCACAAAATAATGATCCTGGCGTTGCCTACACTGTCCCCATTCTGGAGTATCCTTGTGGGTGCATCTGAAAAACAGTTGATTGTGCAACCTGCATGTTTTCCTGAGTTGTATACCTGTAGTCAGTTCTCTGGATACCTTTCTCCATCTCTGCTTACTTAATAATGATGAATAATGTACCACCTGTTCCCTGCAGCTTCTCAAGGGGCTAGGACTACCTGCAATTACTATTTAGCAGCAAATTGTGGATAAAGTATATACATTTTTACATGATAAAACATCTTACTCCTTTTTATCATATTGCATGTCATATTAGATCACATTTAAGCTCTTCTCAGCTTACCAAGTTATAGTTGTTTACTAATAAATAAAGTATGTTTACCTTGATTTGTTAGGTAATTCCAGGAAACCAATTAAACTGAGATAGTAGCTTCTTGATGGGGGAGAGAATTGGGTCATTAGACTAATCTTCCCCATCATTCTATACTCCTTGCACCCTTCATATGTCATATAATATGTCAAAATGCACCAATAATGTATATCATTGAAACTGATCTTTATAAATGTAATTCTTATCATGTCTTTCTCCTGCTCTTTCCTGCTTAATAGCAAATGGCTTCCTTTGGATAAAACCCAAGCTTCCAATCCTTTCCTAGAGGCCCCGTTATCACCTGCCTCACATCATTTCTGATGGTAGAGCCTGTGATACCTCGTACAGGTCAACACTGGCCTTGTTTGTGGACGTGACGAGCTCATCCCTGCCCAGGCCCCTTGCACAGCTCTTCCTCCCACCTGAGAATCCCATCCACATTGTCATAGGTCTAGATTCTGGATGGCCTTTCCTCTTCAGTTCAAGCATCACCTCCCTGCAAAGACTTTTCTTGACCATCAACCTAAATCGTGTTCTGAACACGTTTCATTACAGTTCTTGTTATTCGTGTATTTTGCTATTCTTTGAAAACCTGTCCCTCCATTATTTATTTTGGATTTTGTAGGGCTTAGAAATATGACTGGTGTGTAATAAAATTGTCTATAAATACTCATTGAGTGTACCTGAATGAATACCTGAGTGAATGAAAGCAGCACATAAATAAACAAGTTGATGCAAAAGCCTGAATTTCATAGCTATGGACAGAAAAACTGGGTTGAAGATATATTCAGAAATCCCAGTGGTATCAAGCATTCTACTACTTGCAAAAATCCCACCCAGAGGACAAGAAGTGTACCTTGAAAATGGCCTTAAGGTCTCAATAAAATAGGCAGTGTGGTTGGATTGATGGTTTTCTTACTGAGATTACTGCCCCACCTGGGGGAGACATGATTTTCTCCTTTGTTGCTTTCTCTTTCTCTGCTTTGGTTGCCTACCATGCTCACTGCTCTTTTCCTGCCTCATCCATTTATTCCACTGTGACACTCTTAAGTGCTGTTATGACTGGGGACTGTGTGGAACATGCTCTTCTTGTTGAATCTGCTTCCTAATGTAAATACAGTGCGTATGCACTGAGGGCCAAAGAGACTGGGTAAAATGATTGCCTTAATCCTAAGAAAAAACCTGCCAGAGTCAAAATAAAGGGCTCATTCACAGAAAGTAAATAAACTTTCTGGCCACTGAGGAATTTTTTTAGTATTTTGAATTCTTACAGCTTGCTCCTTCAGAAAATGGTAGGCTGAGAAATTCTATGAGATATTGTGGTCTCCCCTCTCTGCCTTGTTTTCAAAAACCCTGGGGGGAAAGTCTTAAAGTTGTACTATTTACAGACATTCTCATTAAAGAATATTCACATTAAAGTGCAGCCTCTGTCCACTAACTCAACACACCTGCCATTTATCTACCCTTTCTAAGACCAAATATCTCACTCTCCTTGAAAATTCTGGACAATACACCTGCTGCATGGAATGCTTACCTCATTTATGTCATCTGAAGCCAGCATCACCTCTTTCTTTCTTTGTGTCTATAGGGATGTGGATGTTATGCATATGTTTCTGTCAGGTATGAACATCATCTGTAAAACAAGGCCTTGAACTATAATCTTTTCCATTTCTGAAAGAACAACACTCATTCGTCTCTGTACGTGTGTTCCTGAATGATTTATTCACCTTATAGGTTCATATAGGCAGAAAATGGTTTTCTTGGTCACTCTCTGTCACCAAGTGCCATGCAAATTGCAGTTGCTGAGTGAAAAAATGATGTGTCTCCAGCTCCTGTCACTGTTGCATCTACTTCACATTTTAACCTGCTAAATGTCTCCTTGGTTGATTTTCTGAATCTTTTATATCCCCATCACAGTTGCCTTCTTCTGTTTCTTGGGCAATTACATATTTCAAACCTTCTTCTCTTTTTTCTCTGACTAAAATGCTACCTCTTCCCTGAGAACTCTCTAAATTTCAGATTTGGGAAGAAAAATCAAAGATTGTTTTGTGCAAATACCATAGAATTATTGGGTCTTTCTAAACTATTTTGCCCCAATAAGTACCCAACCTATACTTGTATTCCTCTAGTGAACAGAGACTTAACCACCATCAGAGGCAACCCATTTAATCTCTGTGTAGCTCATTAGAAAATGCTTCAGATGAGGGCTGGGGATATAGTTCAGTGGTAGGGTGCTTGCTTAGCATGCATGAGACCCTGGGTTCAATTCCTAGTTATCATCCCCTTGCCCCCGCTACCAAAAAAAAAAAAAAAAAAAAAAAAGCTTCAGGTGAGCTGAAATTCCATTTCTTGAAGTCATTACCAGTTGGTTCTTGAGTATAGAACTTTTTCTTGAAGACAATGAATTTATCATGTTGCCTGGGTTTCCTTTCCTTTTTCTAACAGGTATTTCTCATGTGACAGTGCTGTGTTCCCTTCTCCTTTGTGCTTTCTCTCCTTTGCTTCCCAATCCTAAAGACAATTAACCAATGAAAAACAATGAAGATCGTTTAAAATTAGGTTGACTTATGTTCTAACAGGGCAGAGGCAACATCTGCTGAATTTAGCTGTTTTCTTTCTGCCAGTGGTCTGGTTGCCAGTAAAGACTCATTTTTATTTATTTACTTATAAAATATTGTATCTAATGTCAGACTAAACCCACTGCATCTTTTTTTTCACCTGTATAATTGCTAATTTGCCGAGACATGTTTCTTGTATTCTACGTTATTATAGTTGCTTGTTTGGTCTTTAATATTGATACTCACTTAATTTCATATTATAGATTCAACCCATCTATGCTACTCCTCAAAGATATTTTTGGATCCTTCTCTTATCATCCCACAATTTGAAAATTCTTTCAGCTTTATATCACCCACAGGATTTCCCCCTAGCTTTATTGCAGTATAATTGGCATATCAAATTGTATATATTTAAGGCATACAGCTTGATGTTTTCCTATACATATACACCCACAAGCTTAATGAGCAGGTGTTCTATGCCTTCATTTAAATCTTTGATGAATGCATTGCCTGGAATAAAATTACCTGTTCTATAAGAACAAATCAAGTATACTGTAGTTATTGGATTTGTTTATTCTAGGAGCTCAGGAAAACACTTTTTGGAGTTTTAGGGAGGATCATATGAAGTAAAGAACTCTGAATAGTGCCTGACATTTGGTTATTATATATAGTCAGCAAATATAGTCATTAAGATTCTGTTCTATCTCGTACCTGCTAAAAATTCTTAAGTTTAATTCACATTTGCAGATTTGTTCTTAAAAAAATAATTTCTTTAATTTTAGTCTGAATATCTATTTGGTCCATCTTTAACAATTCTCAGATTTTAGCTACATTATTTATTCATTTATTCACTTGTTTGTTTGTTTTGGGCTACCATGGATTGAACTCAGGGGCACTAGACCACTGAGCCACATCCCCAGCCCTATTTTGTATTTTATTTAGAAACAGGGTCTCACTGAGTTGCTTAGTGTCTCGCTTTTGCTAAGCTGGAATAAAATTACCTATTCTATAAGAACAAATCAAATATACTGTAGTTATTGGATTTGTTTGAACTCAAGATCCTCCTGCCTCAGCCTCCCAAGCCGCTGGGATTATAGGCTGTGCCTACTACATGATTATTTTAAAAGAGAATATTCTTATCCCTTCCAAAGTACTTATTGCTTTTCAATTTATTTAGTATTACCTTATGTGTCTGTAAAGGATAATTTAAAGCTGACATTTAATTATTTTTGCGATTACAAGAAATAAATGTTTATTGGAGAATTTTGGATAATAAAAAATAGAAGGAAAAACCATGGAAAAGGATGTGTTTTAATATTTTCATTGAATTCTTAGGCAGTGGACATTTATACAGTTGAAAGAAACCTTACCAAATTTGCAATTCTCTAAGGTGCAGATTTCTAAATTTTTTTTTTCCTTTCTCCTAAGGGAATATATACTCTATTGAACTAAAAAGCATGCTATGAATACTAAATTTCATTTTTTCTTTACACCTTTTGTTGCTAGCTAGATATTCATCCCCTAACCAAGATAATCAGAACCCTTTGTGATTGAAAATTAATAGATCTCCAGGGTCTTTTAAAGTTGGAGTCATTTGAGCTCTGTTTTTGCCTTAGAAGAGCATGAATGCAGGTATCTTTTAGATTTTCCCTTTTACATGTTCTTCAAAATGTTTCTTTCTTTTAGGCAAGGAAGAATCACAGTAACCTACCTACAACTGAATGAAGAGCTCCCCTGCTCTGCAATTTGATAGGGAGTAGGTGAATTGTGTGTTAAGTATAAGTAAATGCTACCCCCCACCCCCTCCCGCTTGCTCCATTTCTTCATTTCCTCCCTCTTTCTGGGGATCAAACTCAAGGTCTCACATTTGCTAGGCAAGTGCTTTACCATTGAGCTCTATTCTCAGTTTTAAATAAGTATCTTGTATCTTGTTTTATGGTTATATTATGGGCTCTGATTTGATGTTATGGAATATTTTCTGTCATTTTGATTAAATTAGACAGTCATTCAATCATCTTGTTCAAATTGGGCATTTGTTAAAACAGAAGCAGCTTTTATTTATACCTGTATTGTCTGTCTTGACTTCTAGCTTGGTGTTTGGAACATCTCCTGTCTTTGGACCTCCTAAAACTTTGCAGAGAGTATCCTGGTTTTGTACACTCCTGTTATTTATTTTAAGATAGACATATTTGTAGTCACCTTCAAATCATAAGCTTTTTTTTTTTTTTTTTTCCATCACAAAGTTTTCACTTAAAGTTTCAAGCAGTTTCTCATTTTACAATCAGTAGACCCTGCAGAATGCTTTCTGTGTGAGTGCCAAGGGTGCTGATGTAGGGCGCAGAAGACTGGCATGTTCTTTGCCTTCCTTCTGGCTGAGCTGACCAGATTCCTGGAAATGGGAGCCAGATAAAGCAGCCAGAGACCTCACTAAGTTGAGTCTTAAGTCCAAGGTGGAGGCAGCTTGTTATGTTCAGGCATAACTGTGGTAGTGGGCCATTAGGCTGACGGACAGAGCTCTTTGTAACCACAGACTGTACAGGCCTGGAGAACTGCCCTGGCTTCTTTATTTGTGAATCAAGGCTGTGATTTCTAGATGGCTAGATTCCAAAGGGCAGAAATTTTGTCTACCTTTGTAACTAGCTTTGTAAAATTACGAGACAAGCTCTGCTAAAGTTCAAGAGTGGATTATATGTAATTGTTTTATGATAATGATGATGATTTAATAATAAAGTTTAGATAATTATGTGAAGAATGGAAATCTGGGAAATTGTTCTATTTGTTACCTAGAACTCCTAAAATGAAATTGTTGGTTTATTTGTTTATTTTTTTGGTGTTGGGGATTGAACGCAGGGGCACTCTACCATTGAGCCACATCCCTGGACCTTTTTATTTTTTATTTTGAGATAGATTCTCACTAAGTTGCCCAGGTTGGCCGCAAACTTGCCATATTCCTCTCTCAGAAGGAGTGCTGGCATTACAGTATGTGCCACCAAGCCCTGCTACTTCTTTATAATAGTTATGATCACATGAGTTATTTCTCTCATGAATTATATTATGGCATGAAGCTCAATTACTAGTCAATCCTGCGATTGATTCCTTCGTTTCTTCCTTCCCTCTCTCCCCCTCCTTCTTTCTTTCCTTCCTTCCTTTCTTCCTTCCTTCCTTCCTTCCTTCCTTCCTTCCTTCCTTCCTTCCTTCCACTGAGGATTGCAACCATAGGGTCTTGCGTATGCTAAGCTCTGCCATTAAGCGACCATCCCCAGCCCTGTAGTTTATTATTATTATTATTATTATTATGAAGATTTGACACTCAAATACTATATTTGACAATATGGTAGGTCTTAAAGTGGATAGAGAAATAACTCTTTGGCTTAGAGTGGCAATAAGAATTCTTTTTTGTTTTTTAGATAGGTGTTTTGAGAAAATATATAATATATTTCTAAACTGCAAGGAACTTAAGAAATTTTACTGGACAATGATCCCACACATCATTTAACTTTTATGTACTATTTCTAAAACTTAATATATTTAAAAGTGAATTCTTGTTTTATCTTTCTCATAGTCTGCCTGTCTCTATTGATAGCAGTTCTGTCCTTCCAATTGTTGCTCAGGACAAAATCCTGAAGCCGTCCTTGACTTCATACTCCGTCCCCTTTTCCAGCAAGATGTCCTACTGGCTTATCTCCAGTTGGTATCCAGACTCTTCCACTTCCATTGTAGTCACCTGGTTTGAAGCACCACTGCCTCTCACAAGGTCTGACCAGATAGACTCCTAACTGATATCTCAGCTTCTCCCCTGGCTTCTCTAAAATCTACTGTTTAAAGGGTTTAACACTTTAAACATGCAAGGTATATCATGTCATTTATCTGCTCAAAACCCTATGTGGCTCCCAAGCCACTCAAGGTAAGGCCAATATCTTTCTAATGTCCTGTTACAAGATCCCGTGTTATCTGACTTCATTGTTTCACTGGCCACTTGGCTTTGTCCCTTCACTCCAGGCACACATCCATACATGCCTTTGAATTAGCTGTTCTTCTCACCTGGAATGCTGTTTCTCCACGTGGCTGATGGTTTTCTTCCTTACCTCCATCATTTCCTTCCTCAGATATATTACTTTCTCAGTGTGTCTACCCTCATCATCCTACTTAAAATAGAACCTCCCCATCTCCTTATTCTGATTTGTTGTATTTTTGCAAAGCACTTACAACCTTAAAATCATTTACTTTTATATTTATTCTTTAGTGTAATAGAATTTAAGCTTCACAAAGGCAAGCTTCACAGTTATTTGTGCTTGCTTTGTTTGCTTAGCCTAGAACATTGCTCAATTAATATTTATCAGTATTGTCAAATGGATAAATAAAGGAAATCTAAATAATTGGATGTAGATTTGGCTGCTGGAATGATTCTCTACCGGTGGTAAATACTCTAATGATTTATCTTTGATTAAATGGCTATAAGAATAAATTTGATAGGCAGTTTACTTGGATGGAAAGGTCTCACTTGTTAAACCTACACCTGACTTTAAGCCCTACTACTTACTGATATAGTTTCTTCTTCTTCTTTTTTTTTATTAGAACATTCTAGTTATACATAATAGTGTTCATTTCTGATATAGTTTCTCTATTTTTTGGGGGGAGGGTGCTGGGGCCAAACCTAAGGCCTTGTGCATACTTCATTCTGCCATTGAGTTATACCCTTAGCCCCAGTTTTTGTACTTTTAAAAAAATGTTTTTAGATGTTGAAGGACCTTTATTTTATTCATTTATTTGTGTGTGGTGCTGAGAATTGAACCCAGTTCCTTACTGATGCTAGGCAAGTGCTCTACCTCTGAGCCTCAGCCCCAGCCCGTTTCTGTATTTTTGACATAAGGAAGATAATATCTATCCTATAGGGTTTTTGCAGAGATTAAATCAGTTAACATATGTAATCTTTTATAGTAAAATGACACTTTGGAGGACTTCATGAATAGTAGCTATTATTATTAGCAGTTTCATCTTCCTTGGGAAGATTATGAGAGGCTCGCAGAAGGTGAGTACATTCTATCAAACATTCAAGGGAAAAAGTAAAATCTGTAAAACAAAAAGCAAACAAACAAAAATAAGCAGAAGAAATAATTCCCAATTATTTTTAGGAGGTATGCATTAATTCCATTAACCCTTCCCCCCCTCAACTGAAAATACAGCAACTATACCAGTAAGTGGCAGGGCTTAAAGTCAGGTATGACCTTAACAATACACACTACAAAATAAAAACAAAGAAAATTACAGAATAATATTCTTAATGGAAAAAGCACTTTTTTTTTGGTACTGGGGATTGAACACAGGGGTGCTTGACCACTGAGCCACACAACCCCAGCCCCTTTTATTTTTAATTTTGAAACAGGATCTCACTAAGTTGCTTACAGCCTTACTAAGTTGCTGAGTCTAGTCTCGAACTCGCCATCCTCTTGGCCCTATCTCCCAGGTTGCTGGAATTATAGGTGTGTACTAACATGACCAGCAAAAAGCACAAATATCTTAACAAAATAGCAATAAAATCCAGTGACATATGTAAAAAGATGATAATATGAAGAAGTAGGGTGTATAGACGATTTTAAGGTTGTTTAACTTTTGGCATTCAATCAATGTTGTTTCCTATATTAATGTAATAAAGGAGAAAAGCCATATCATTACTTCAATATATACAGAAAAAAATTTGAAAAATTCAATACCATTCATAATAAAAAAATCTTCAGCAAATTAGGTACCGGAAAGGATTTTTTCTCAATCTGATAAAGGACATATATAAAAACCCAAGAGTTAACATAATACTGAAAAGAGAAATACTGACTGCTTCGACCCTAAACAGTAATGTCTACTTCACTCACTTCCTTCAACTTATACTAGGAGTTCTAGTATGATGGTAGAAATAAAAATAAAAAACTTGAAGGTCATAATAAAAAAAGTAAAACCTCTCTCTATTTTCAGGTGACATGAATATTTAGGTAGAAAACCACAAGAATTTTACAAGTTAATTATTAGAATATTAGAATTCTCAGGCTATAATGTCAATATACAGAAATCAATTGTATTTCCATATATTTAGGTTTTAAAATATATAAATTCTATTTTATAAGAATTATAAAATATATAAATTCCACTTTAAATACAATTAAAAACAGGAGTAAATTGACAAAAGATATTCAAGACTGTTGCTTTTAAAACCAGAAGATATTACTTAAAATACAATAAGATTTAAATAAATTGAGAATTATACCATATTTATAGATTGAAAGACTCAAATTCAGGGCCATCATTGTCATAATCTTAGTGTGCTGTTTTGTAGAAATTGACAAGCTGATTCTAAACTTTGTATGGAAATTAAAAAAAGGTAGCATACAAAAATGCTTGAAAAAGAACAAAGTTTGGTCAGACAGGGTGTTGTGCTCCTGTAATCACAGTGATTGGGAGGCCAAGGCAGGAGAAGCACAAGTTTGAGGCCAGCCTCAACAACTTAATGAGGCCCCAGGCAACTTAGTGAGACCCTGTGTTGAAATTCAAAATAAAAAGAACTGGGGATAATATAGTTCATTGGTAAAGTACCCCAGGGTTCAATCTCCAGTAACAACAACAACGAAACAACCAACCAAATAAACAAACCAAACCAAAACAAAAGAAGTAGTGGAGGACTCACACTACTTGGCTCAAAACTTATTATAAAGCTTGAATTAAACAGTTTGATATTTGCCTAAGGAGGGACAGATTAATGGAACTAAATAAAGAGTTGAAAATTGAGATCCACCCTTTCTTGTCATCTGATTTCCTGTAAAGGCACCAAAGCTATCAAGTAGAGAAAGGAAAATGTTTTTAAAAAATGATGGTGGAAAAATAAAAAAGTAAACCACACACACACACACACACACACACACACACACACTGGTGGAACAACTAGATATCCATATAGATACAGATTTATATATCTGTCATATAATGTGGACAAAGAATCTCCACTTCTGCTTCACATAAAACACAAAAATAAACTCAACATGTTCTCACAACTGAACATAAAAGTAAAACCAACAAGACTTACAGATAAAAACAGGAGAGTATTTTTGCTATATTCAGGTAAAAAAGAATGTTTTAGATCTCAGAAATTAATAACTCTACAAATTGGCAATTAAATGCCATCAAATTTAAAACTAGTATTCATCCAAATAAGCAATTAAGAAAATGAATAGGCAAACCTCAGACTGATAGACAATATTTGCAAAATGTGTGTTTTTTTGGCAATGGACTTTTAATTTACAATATATACTCACAAAAATTCCCTCAAGTCAATTATAAAAAGACAATCAAGGTTTTACAAAATAGGTGAAATATTTAAATAGACATTTAGAAAGGAAGACACAAAAATGACTAAAGACCCTTAGGAAAATGCTGAATATTCATCATCAGGTAAATGCAAATAAAATCATAATGAGTGAGAATTACCCAACCACCAGAATGTGTCTAAGTATATATATATATATATATGAAAACCAATATATATGTATATGTATATACATATATAAGTGTATACATGTGTATATATTTATGCATTTTCCTGTGCTGGAGATGAATCTGGGGACTAGTATATTGTAGACATGTGCTCTCCACTGAGCTACATTCCCAGCCCAAAGATTTAAATTAAAACTCCCAAATTGTCAAGGGTTGGAAATATTTGAAATTCTCATATGAAGTTGACGAGGTTGTTAAAATGATATGATTCCTTTGGAAAGTGCCTTAGCAATGTCTGAAAAGATTGAAATTATAACTACATTATGACCCAGCGATTCTATTCCTAGGTATTTACACAAAAGTCAGGAAACATATGCTCAGAGAAAGACTTACATATGTTCATAACAGGCTTATTCATAATAGCCCCAAGCTAAGCAAGGCTCAGGTGTCCATCAATAAGAGAATGTATACACAAAGGGTTACATGACCATATAATGGAATACTATTCAACAATAACAAAGGAATTACATAATGCACTAAAAATTTTTTAAAAAGGAATGACATTGATATACACAACATGAATGAGACTTAAAAATATTATGCATGCATACATCTGCATAAAAAAGAGTTTGTCCCTTGATTGGAAGGGAGCAGTGACTGACTGGGTAGGCAAATGAAGGAACTTTTTAAATTTGGAGTGGTGGTGGTATTCTATATCCTCACAGGAGTTTGAATTGCATAGGTATATGCATTCATCAAAACCCATCAAATGGTACATTAAAGATTTGGCATTTCATTTCGATGTGAATTTTAAGGAAAAAGTTAAACAAGTATTGAAATTTAGTGACTAATATTCTTTCCTAAACGTTTAGAGGTCAAGTTTACTAAGGTCTGCAACTTTGAAATGAACCACAGAAATAAAGGAGAAGAATTAATAAGCAAATAGATGGTTGGATATTAGATAGTATGTGAAGGAGCCAATATAATGTTAATTGTAGAAGCAACATGGTAAGTATCAGGGTGTTCATGGTGTGATTATTCCAATTTTTCTTTGTGTTTGAACAATTTTCATAATAAAGTGTGGAACAAAAGGCTTTGATACTGAAGTCGGAGACTTACTCTTGGGTAGGTCTTTAGATATGAAAAACAGCATTTGTGTGTGTGTGTGTGTGTGTGTGTATGTGTGTGTGTGTGTGCGTGCAATTATTAAATATTGCATTCCAAAGAGTATGTTTTTATTTTGTTGAGGATGCAATTACTATGCTCTGTCCTCAAAGAGGGGAGCCCTGTGAGACCAGGTGCATTTTTTATATATTTTTTTTTATACCTGACACAATAGGCAAGTCAACACTGTCAATTTGATTCAGTTTGAGGCAAGTTTTTGAGGCAAGTTACCTCAGATTTCTGGGTTCAATATCTAGAAAAAATAATCGCAACCCCAGATTAGTTAATAAGATTTTTTGTAATATAAAGGTAACATAAATATTTAGGAGGAAATATTATTATATATCTGATTTTAATCCTAAATTAAAAATAAGTAAATCATTATTTATGTCTCTCAGAAGTAGTTCTCTTAAAGTTACTTCTTACTTTTTCTAAAATTTGGTACCATATTTTTATAGTAGGAAAGTATGAGAACTAAATGATAATTTAATTTATTTAATTCTACCTGTGAATTAAATGAAAATACTTATCTTTTAACTTGGGGGAAAAAACTAGGACAAATAAACCAAACATAGCAAAGAAGAAGAAAAACATTCTGAGGAGTTCTTCTACAGAGTATTTCCCTCCCATCTTCTTTTTTAGCCATAATTTTTTTTTTTACAGTTAAAAAATATCTCCAGGAAATAACAGTAAGTGGAATTTCACATCTTTGGCAATGATATATTATGTTACTAGTCAATATGAACGAAATAAAAACGGAAAGTTTCATTTTAAGGTAAAGAAAATATGGGGATTTTATAGAAACTTACCAGAAGCATTCCTGTCTCTGAGAGTGGCTAGGAAGAAACCTGTAAACCTGATTCAAACAGAGTCTTCAGTGTCCTGGTCAGGACTGGACAGTCTGTGTCTGTTAAAAAACGTTTTCATCGAACTCTACCAGGTCTCGAAAATGAAGTCACTTCCTGGTGCCAGTTCACCAACCAAAGCTTTCTAATCTCCTAGCTGGAGTTTTTAATCAGATTTTTTTTTTCCCCCAAGGGGGAATCTGTAAAGAATAAAAAAAGAGAGAAAGAAAGAAAGAAAGAAAGAAAAAAGCCATTTCCTTGTGAAGAATCAAGAAGGAAACAGGAAACTGTATGGATGAAATTGTTTACTTTTTTTCTATCACACACCTATCTGTAAATACCACAATATATACAGCCTGGGGCAAGCAAACATTGTTCCTTGGCTCACACACACATGAGATTTAACAGGTGGTTCATAGCAGTGACGTGTCTGAACACAGGTCAATTTCTATAGCATTCTTTAATGATAACAGCCAAGCTGACTAGATGAAAGTTTGGCAAACAATTAACTTTCCTAACCCTGTTTACCTTGGAACTTTATAGGTGGTTGCCAACTTCTTTCTTGGCTTTTATTGTTGTCTTTAACTGTCCTTTTTAAAAAGTTTTTTTTTTTAAATTTATTTTTTAGTTGTAGTTGGACACAATACCTTTGTTTATTTATTTATTTTTATGTGGTGCTGAGGATTGAACCCAGGGCCCTGCAGGTGCTAGGCGATCGCTCTTAACACTGAGCCCAAACTCCAGCCCTTCACGGTTCTTTTGCTGTTTACTCTGGCAATGAGGAGATCTCACTTCTTTACTTTCCTCTTATTCATTACTTTTATCTTAAAAGTGTTAATTAATTCTTCAAGGACGAAGAGCAACAATCTGGAAAGACTTTAGCAATATATAAGTGTTCCCAAACTGACACCTTTTGAATGGAGGAAGTTGGTAGAAGGGTTGCTAAATTCATGTGTGCCCTACATGTTCTTTGTAGGTTGAATAGTTTTGCACATAGCACGAGCTCTCTCATCTTTAAATATATGAAAATGCTATGGTTAATTAGTCATAAAAAATAAGCATTTGGAGCAACTGAGGTTGTGAAGTACATTCTCTGGTAAATTGTGCTTACCATTCCTTCTCATCTTTTTTCATGGCTGTGTTGTTTCAAGCAGTGGACTGTCCACATGTCCATATCTAATGCTGAGCACTTCTCTGCACTTTGATTCTTTAGCTCTAACAATTTGCTGAATAGTTTTATATAGAAGCTCTTTTGGCTTCTTAAACTTATTATTTTTAAAGCATGGTATTTTTTCTCAAATTTAATCTTTCTGTCCTGTCCAATATAATAGTTATAGTCACATGTTGAAAAATAGCTAGTCAAAATTGAGTGTGTAAAATGGAGTTATAGGTGGAAATGATGATATTTTGGTATATTGGATTAAATTAAATATATTAAAATTAATTTTACTGTTCTTGCTTTTAAAAATGTGACTATTAGAAACTTTATAATTCCATATGTGCCTTATATTTTTATTGAGTAACACTGCTTTAGACTTTCCTAAGTCTCTCATTCGAAGTCAAAACCTGATGCCATCTTGGATTCCTCTGTTTTTCTTCAAATTCAAGACTTTTCTCATGTTTTCTCTTATAGTCAACTTCTCCATTCATGCACATGGCTGGCATATGGCACTATGATCATTACACCTAGACGTTTCATCATCTAATAGTCATTTTTCCCCCTTAATATTTTAGTTCTTTTGCTCTGGCATCCATTAATATATTTGAAGGGTGCTCATGTAGGCTTCTTACCATAGGTAGGTGTGTGTATGTGTAATTTATGTGCATATGAAGTCACATTTTATATATTGTTTTTTTTTTTAAGTACTTGGGGGGTTGAACCCAGAGGAGCTTTACCACTGAATTACACCTCCCATCCTTTTTATTTATTTATTTTTTTTATTTTGACACAGGGTCTTACAAAGTTGCTGAGGCTGGCCTCAGACTTAAGATCCTGCTGCCTCTAGTCTCCTAAGTAGCTGGGATGACAGGTGTATGCCACTGTGCTTGGCTATAATTTTATTTAATAGATTCTCCATTTAAAAATTTCCTCTCCCATCTGATGTCTGTATGATTTCATGCATTTATATCCTTTTGTTCATTTTTCTGTTTTAGCACTTATCCTGCTCATATTGGGCTCATATGTTCATACTGGGCTTTTTCCTTTCCTGCCCATACTGATGTTCATATTTGGTAAAAAGCTTAGCAACTGCTGCTATACTCCTACGTGTGATTTAATCCCAAACTGAAGGAGGATGGTACCTCATTTCAGTTGTGATGTTGCTTGCTCTGAAGAGTTGCATTTGAGTTGGTGTGTACTGCTTATAGGTTTTAAGAGAAATGGTGTGGGTGGCCTAGCCAGCATATGAGTAGGAAATCATGGACAAAGTTGAAATGGTAGGTGTCAGAAAAGTCGAGTTAGGATCATGTTGTTAAATAGCACCAAGTTTGTGTGTAAAATCTGCAGCTTGGATATTGAAGACATGGGGGATGGTGAAGCCTAGAGGATGGGAGGCTAAGATGGGATATCACCACATTGGGAAGCTTATTTTCTACATGTGTGATTTCAATCAGTTCAAAACTGTTATGGGAGAGAATCAGATGTGTTCATATGAAGCTTGAATCCTGATACCATACTTTATGATCTCTAGCCATATTAGGGATTAATGTGACATTAATCTTCCCTCTCTGGGGCCCACTTTTTTGGAAGACCCTATCTTCCCACAGTTCAGAGAAAATTGAAGTTTAACATTGTCTTTTTTTTGTTTTGTTGCTGGGGATTGAACCCAGGGCCTCCCTCATGCTAAGCATATATACCCACAGCCCCTGAGAACTTGATTTTTTACTAAGAACTTAATCAGTAGAAAATATACTTCAAAAAGGATCCAGTGCTACCTTTCAGACAGTTTAGTTTCTATTTCAAGTTCAGCTGGGAAAAGAAAAAAGGAGGAGGAGAATTAACAAGGATGAAAAGGGTGAGGGCTGAGGATGAATTTGATTTGGAAAACCTGAACATTTGTTGGAGCACTGATGTCTAACTTTTGTCATTCTTTAAAGTGTTTATATTATTCAGATTTTACAAACTAAACCTAAACCTTTGGTCCTAAGTTAAAAAAAAAAAAAAGGTTTACAATCAAAGTTTTAAAAAATGCACATAACACCCTGAGATATAATTATGTGGATTTTGAAAAGCTCTCCAGTTTGTAAAATCTGGAAGGTATAAAAGTCTGGCATCTTCCCCACAGTACCAGAAGTATCACATGGATGTCTGAAAAAGCAAGAGAAGTTGAGATAGGGAAACTAATAGCTCTCTCACAGTCCATGTTGGTCACAGAACTCTATGGTTCTGTAAGATTCTTACGTCAGCCTTCTCAACAGTACTCCAATGATAAAAAATCCCTAACAAATTAGAAATAGAGTGGGTCTTCTTCAATCTGATGAAGGGATAGAACCCTAGAGTTAACACCATACTTGAAGATGAAAGATTGAATGTTATCTCCGCAGAGCAACACTATCCACTTCAACTACTTTAACATCATACTGGAAGTTCTAGCCAGTAACATAAGATGTGCCCTGCATATTTCCACCTAGAAGTTGCCTCCTTTTGATTAAGTTTTTAAGTATAGGGAATATACTAGTTTTTGAGGTAATCTATTCCATATTTGGGGAGTTCTGACTATTAGAAAAGCCCAACTTAGATTAAAGTAAATTTCATTGCCCTGAAATTTCTGCCCGAAAGGTATTTTCAAACTTTGAGGTTCATAGAACACTTTATTCTTTCTTCTACCTGAGAACGATTGGAATATCTTAAGACAGCTGTGCTGTTCTGAGATTTGAGTATGCTAATTATTTTATTTGCTTTTGTTTATGTGATAAAATCAGATCCCCTAAAACTCCGGGTCTTTTGTTTAAAAACTTGCTAGTTTGCTAGGTGTGCATCCAGGAAGTGCAGTGTACAGAGGAATGTACAGGGTCCACAGGGGTTCCCTTCATCACACCACATGGCAGGAATATTGCCTCTTCATTCTGGACAGTGTTCCTTCCTTAAACAGGAAATACATTGTAAAACAGAATTTTAATGTTATATGTTATGTAACCTAGTTATAAAATAAATTCAGACAATGAATTAGTATTCCCAAGTCTACTTTGCACCAGGGGAAGGTAAACCAGACCTTTTCTGTTCTCTACTGTTGAAAATAGTTTCTTTGAAAATAAATGAAGGTACTTTCATTGTTTTTCCCCTAGTGCATTTTATTAATTTTTGCACAATATCAGGTCCATCTGACTCTGTCATTAATGTGTATGCTACTTTCCCCAGTTTTGTGTCTTTCACAAACTTGATAAGCACATTGTTTTCTCTAAGTTACTGGTAGAGCTCTTGAAAAACATGGGCTGAAGATAACCCTAGAAATCTATAATCTGATTTAAATCTATTAATCAACACTCTGGTTATGTTACTTAATGGCTATTTATCCTTCTATGGACATTATCATCCACTTAATCTTCTCTATTTAATTGCACATCATCCTGAGGACACTATCAAGGACTTGCTGGCAGCCAGTTATGTTATTTAGTTGATTACTTCAAGTTGAATCTAGGAAATAGAGTTGGTCTGACACCAGTTGTTCTTCATAATGTATTGTGTCTACTCTAGGGGTTTGTACTTGTTTCTTTTAACAGTGAGCAATCTTTTGGAGTGATATGCCTTTGGACTTCAATTTGGGAACCCAGAATGCTTGAACCTCTTAAACTAGAGTGAGGGTGTAGGGTGAAAACAATTATTATTATTATTATTATTATTATTATTATTATTATTATTATTTGAGTAGAGAACTTTATATTTTTTTCAGGGTGTTTGAGACAACTTCTAAACTTGAACCCTAAAGAGATAATTTTGGTTCTGTGTCCTTCTGAGTTTTATTTCAAGGAAAATTCTACTTTCACATGTGGTATAAATAATACATGTAAAAAATAGTAAAGCATTTATAACCTCAGAACCTGAAAGCAGCATGGAGAAAATTTTCCTTACATATAAACTGTATTTTTTTTAATACCTCTATTTATTTATTTATGTATGTATGTATGTATGTATGTATGTGGTGCTGAGGATTGAATCCAGGGCTTCGCACGTGCTAGGCGAGCACTCTACTGCTGAGCCACAACCCCAGCCCCTATAAATTTTATTTTAATTTGCATTTTATATTAATGAAATTAACAATTTGAAAGGTACACAGCATAAATTCTGGTTCTCATTTTTTAGCCTTATAGTTACTAAATACAACCAATGTCTCTAGTTTTTGTGTGTATCCTTCTAGAGATACTTTATGCATATGTAATCAATTTTATATAAAAATACTATGCATTTTTTTAGCACAAGTGATAGATTGTTACACAAATTTTTCTGCATTTTAATTTTTATATTTACTATATTATGGAGATTCTTCTAAGACATGAACTTTCTTAAATAGTTATGATGGTTTATTATTCTAAATGCCACATTAAAATATTTTCTTCCTGTGCTGTGGTGGCTTTTTTTTTTTTAGTATTAAAATATTAAATATCACATCATTTTAAAATAAAATAAAAATATCTTAAAAGATAAGTTAACACTGACCACTAGATGGTGCTGTCACTACAAAGAAAGGAAGTATATGCTGTACATCTTTTAAAAACAATTTGTACATCTTAAGGAAAATACTGATTATTATAGAACTGTACTGAATAAAAAGTAAAAGTTAAACTTCTAGGTACTATCCCCCAAAGGCAGTCACAATAAGCACACAGAAGATTTTCTTTCTGGTTATTTTATCTATATTGTTTACATATGTGTGTAAATAAAAAAAAAACAACCTAATGTATACTGTAGTTCTTTTCAGATCATACACATAGACTAATTCCATTTATCAATAAAATTTATTGAATTAATTGTTTTAAATGGTCAGAAGGTTATAAAGTGTATCATATTTTTTTTTTTTTTTTCATCTCTAAGAGTAGGTATTTAGGTTGTGTCTGGGGTCTTGCTGTACCAAAAAATGGTGTAGAAATCATCCTTACATATTAATCCTGGTGCACTGGGCATAGAAGTCTAGGTTGGATATAATTTTTTCCTCAGAACTTTGAGGGCATTATCTTCCATGAATTAACGATGCTAGCACTGCAGATAAACACCTAGAGGTGCCATTCTGATTCCTGATTGTATTCAAACCCTTTGAATCTGATCTCTTTATATCTATCCCTCTTGCTTTCTCTACTTCAAGGATCATTTCTTTATTCCCAGTGTTCTGAATGCACATGATAATGTCCCTGTGCATCTTTTTTATTCGCCAAACATTGTTTTGCGCCCTTGGTGAGACCATTCATCTGGAAACTTACATCCTTTCATTATGGAAAATGTTCTTGTATTAGTTCTTTGGTAATTTTCTCTCCTCTATAGTATCTGTTTTCTCTTTCAAGAACTTCTATTATAAAGGTGATCCACCTCCATCTGAATCAATATTTTATTTCTCTTTTACTATCATGCCTAAAGTTAATTTTTGTCTTGAGCTGTGATAGATTTTTACCAGGGGTCCCATAATATGTTTATCCAGTTTAGAAATTTATAGATGTGTATGTTTGGAAACATGGGTAATGAATCAAAATAACAAAGGATCAGAAATGAAGGCTCATGGAGGGAATGACATAATGATGGAATCCTAATCTCAGAGCTCTGATGGTTGATTTAGGGGACATAAAAACAGAAGTATTTCTTTTGCCCATTTTGCAGGCTTCTCCTATGGTGCCATCTGAGGATGCCAAGGGATGACATTTATCCAATAATCAGGTATGTAACTTCTCTTTGGGTCCTGCTTGGAAATATGTAGCAAACAGCTCAGTCTCCTTTTTTTTTTTTTGGTAATCTTTTGAAAATTTCTTTTTAGATGTTGATGGACCTTCCTTTATTTTATTCATTTATTTATATGAGGTGCTGAGAATTGAACCCAGTGTCTCACATATACTAGGCAAGTGCTATACCACTGAGCCACAACTCCAACGTCAGTCTCCTTTATTAATCCTGGTGCACTGGGCATAGAAGTCTCTACTTCAAGGATCATTTCTTTATTTCCAGTGTTCTGAATGCACCTGATAATGTCCCTGCGAAGTTAGACTCCTTTATTAGCCCCCAGGCAACATATTTCAGGCAAATCTCATTCAGTCTTTGCAGGGCATTTAAACTTCATTTTTATTCAGAGGAATCAGAAAGAGTATAGGATGGATATTTGCTTAACATGGGAAATAGGCACTTCAGTAGTAGGGGAAAAGAAACCCTAAAAAATTTGCTGTCAGTGTAGAGTTATAATCCCAACAGATATTGACCATTCTCTGCCCTGTCACTTTCTCTCTCAATTCAGAAGGTAACTGTGGTAGCAAAATTCTAAAATACCCCTCAAAATGTTCCACTCCACTGGTGTGCATGTCCTAATTAATCTCTGGAAGTGTGAACATGATGGATTTTACTCCATGATAAGGTTATCTTACCTCTCCCAGTTAAACTTGAAGTAGGGAGGTAGTGCGGGTGGCCTGACCTAATCACATGAGCACTTTAAAAGCAGTTTTTTTCCAGCTGGTCAAAGAAAGAAAGTTAGAAACTAGAAGTGCAAGAAACATTTGACACACCATTGTAGGTTTAAAGATGGAGGGAATCTTATGGCACAGAATTGAAAATGGCCTGGAGGAACTGAGAGTGGCCCCTGGTGGAAAGCCAGAAAGGAAACTGGTACCTCAGACCTACCACTGCAATGAACTGAATTCTTCAAACAGCAAGAATGAATTGGGACCTGTAATTCCAGTGTCTCAGGAGGCTGAGGCAGGAGGATTGCAATTTCAAAGCCAGCCTCAGCAACAAAGCAAGTCCCTGTCTCAAAATAAGAACTAAAAAGGGCTGGGGATGTGGCTCAATGGTTAAGTGCCTCTGGGTTCGATCCCTGGTTAAAAAAAAAAAAAATGGAAATAGATTTTTTTCAGAGCCTTCAATGCAAATTTAATGCAATTGATACCTTAATTTAAATCTTGAGATACCCTGAATATAGAATTCAGTCATGTATAACCTGTGACCTATTAAAAAGTGGGCTTTTAAACTGGTATTGCTTTAAACAGTTATGTTTCCGGTAATTTTTTTTTACCCAGCAATAGAAAACCAATAAGTATCTGTGACTATGAAAAATAAAAATGTTCCAGCAATTTAACTTGGAGGTCACCTTTTTGAACAGTGCTATTAATAATTACTCGGAAGTGGATTGTCTTTAAATGCAAGCATATATTGGATCACACCAATCATCAAATATAAACAATTAATGAAAAAAGTGTTGGGTGTGTGGGAGCACCACAACTAGCATTCAGTGAACACAAATTAAACACTATAAGCAAATCACACAATCCTAGGGCAACCACAAGCCCCAAAATACCTCCGATGCCACACGACTTCTCTTAGCCAAAGAACAGATGTTGTCCTTGTCTGGTGGTTCTCTCCAGCTGGTGGTTGAAAGTCAGGAAATGGTGGAGTTGATCTGGGGACAGACAGCAAGACAGCCAGACTTGCTAATGTCCTCAGATCAGCCTCGTTGATTTGGCAGGATGAGTGATTTAAATATTGTTCCAAGTTGGTGGTGTATATTGGTGATTGGTTACACCCGGTAAAAGTCAATGTCCATTGGTTATGTCCAGTGAGATAATGTAATTGCAACAGGGTGTGTTTTTTGCGCATGTCTGTGGAGCTGTGCTCCCTATCAATTGTAACCAGCCATTGATAAGTGTGCCTATGGCTAGTGCTCCTTACAGCTCCTTATCAGCTGCAACCAGACACCACTAAGCATGCTTATGGTTGCTGTTCCTTATGGCCAGGGATTTAGTGAGTTCCAGCATGTCCCAACATGACTATGGCAGATGTTCCTTATATCACGTAACAAGTTTCACTTCAGGAAGCAGGACTGAGCTGAGGAGAGATACCATCTCCAACTGTAAATAACCAGGTTGTCATGACCAGACCTCACAACAGGAGCAAGACTGCACACAGAGCTTCAAATGTTGAAAAGAAGTTTTTTGACAACTTGCAGGCAGGCCTGCCCTCATTAGTAACTTAAATATTTCCACATTTAGCACATGTATGTCTTCAGATTTAGTGATGCAGGCATAGTTCAACATATGGGATGAGTTGGCAGTTGGGTCTCTATCTTGGAAGTGTAAATGCCTTTGGGGGAAATTTTCTAGTGGGTCTGGATTTTTCAGTTAGATGTTATCAAGTATATATATGTAAGATTTAAGGAATGCTTAGAATTTGTGATTAGGTAACACACCCTGAAAGAGCTTTGAAAAAGAAAAACAATTTTATGTGAAAGTTATTTTTTTCTTTTTTCTTTCTTTTTTTTTTTTTTTTTTAAACAAAGCAGCTCTGTCAACATAAACTGTTAGAATTTTATTTTTAGGTTATCACCAATGGTTTAATTTCACATTAACAAATTTACTCAGATGGATATTTACTCATATTGGATAATAAAGGGGGACACTTATTTACTAACAATACCTGTTTTAAGATTTTTTTTAGCCAAATATACTCCACGTACTAAATGTTGCTCTAATTGTTTGAAAGAGAAACAAATATGAGCATTTCCTAAATTTTATTTGTTGTAATTTTCATTTGATCTTTGAGAAGTGTTTCTGTTCCTTCAACTTTTACTTACTCACATTCACTGATTATTTTTTTATTATTTATTTATTTACTTATTTTTACCCAGGACAATCCTAGTTTGTGGAAATGGGATTTGGAATATGGGAGAAGCTGCCAGTCCATTCGCTGTACTTTTTGGAACTTCTCCTATTTCCTTCTCCTCCTAATAGCGATTACCTTACAACTACAGGGGGATGTGATGGTTGGAGCTTCAGGGTTTCCAGGAACCATCTTTGACTTGAAGTCATAAACTTGGACAGTGGGAACAGAATGATAGGAATCTTGTTTCCAGTGACACCACAGATCTGCCCTGATATTTCTGAATTATCCTTCACTGACTTTCTGTTTTGTAACAGAAAAACAAATGTCTATCCTATTTAAAAGATTCACATTTTGGTTTATTTATCTGTACCTAATCTTATTTTAATTCTTAATTCCAATATTAATTCAGGTATTTTCATAGAATGAACCTGGGGTTGAGTCTGATAAAGGAACTTCCTACCTCCTTCTTACTTCACCTGGTGAACTTCTACTCATTTTCACATCTGAGCTCAGGTGTCACCTCCACTAAGTGGGCATCCTTGTTTTCTTACTTGGGGTCGAGAGCTTCTAAACTACATTTTACATATCAATCAATGTCCTGGGATTCTTGGTTTTCTGTTTTTCCTTAGATGATGAGATTTTATTTTTTGAGGACAAAGATTATATATACATGTATTTATATATTCACTTTTAATACTTACATATTAATAAGACTAAGATTTTTAAAATCTTAAACTTAGTTGCATGAATATGAGTTGTAAACTTTATGAACCTCAGTTTCCTTTCAAGTAAAATGTGAAGTTAATGTCTGGTCAGTATAATGATTAAATTATATTTGAAAAACACGAGGTTCATTGCCTTGCACTCTATGAGCATATAATAGATACTAGTTCCTGTCATCTCAAAAAAAAAGAAAAAATGGTGATTTGTACATATGTTTAAACAAACAAATCTCAAATCTAAATATAATTTCAAAATCTTCTGTTTCCTAACATATTTCTGATGTGGTTAGAATACAAAGAAAACAGGGCTGGGGCTGTGGCTCAGTGGCAGCATGCATGAGGCCCTGGGTTCGATCCCAAGCACCATATTAAAAAAAAAAAAAAAAAGCCCAAATAAACAAAATAAAGGTATTGTGTCCATCTACAACTAAAAATATTTTTAAAAAAGAATACAAAGAAAACTCCAGAGATAATTTAAATATTTTAAAAGTCACTATTGGTTAAGAGTATCAGTGACCATCCTATTTGGGAGCTCTTAAGATTTATAAAGAGCACCAAGATTCATTCGCCTCTGCTTAGTGCCGAGAATAATTTCCTTTAAACACATGTCATATGCATTTATCTGTGGGGGTATGAGGGACATGAAGAGAACACCCTCAATAAGAGGGCACCATTGTAACTCCTGTTACCTAGGTGATACCAATTTGCAATGTTAATTTTTGATTTGTTTCTTTTCTTCCCTCTTCATCTCTCTCTTCTCTTTTTCTCTTTCTTTCTCTCTGTGTTTTGTGGTACCAGGGATTGATCCCAGGGGTGCTCTACCACTGAGCTACATCTCTAGCCCTTTTTATTTTGAGGCAGGGTCTTGAACTTGTGTTCCTCCTGCCTCAGCTTCCCAAGTGACTGGGATTGCAGGTGTGCACCACCACACATGGCTTGTTTTTAATCTTTTAGTAAGTTGCACAAACTCCCAGCCCCTGAGGGTCAGGCTTTTTTAGAAAAACATATTAAAATATTAAATATAAGTCAGCATTAAGGGATACCACAGGGAAGCCAAAAGTGACCCTCTAAAAGGACATGTCAATGTAAAAACATATTGCTCTGCGATATTTTCTTACCCAACACCTTTGAAAAGCTTCTTTCTTGCTGAGTTCAACTTTCAATGTAGTATTAATAAACCAGGAGGAAGCTGATGAAAGGTCGGCTTGAACATGAGGCAGATTCCACGCATACTATTTGTTGTTATCTACAGAAAATGTAACTAAAATTCAAATTTGTAAAACATTTTATGGTTTTAAAAAGTGTATTATAGATTAACTCCCACAGTTCTAAGAGGCAGATCATTCAGTTATTATTTAATGCCCATTTTACAGAAAGGCTAATTAACTTATCCAAAAACTGACAGCAAATTCATGGCAGAATTAAGACCTGAAGGCAAGCAGAGAAAGTTCTTGTTAGCTGTTTTTTTTTTAAAATTACTTAAATAAAGCTATTTTATGCTTCATCCTAACATAAGAAATGCTTCATTCTTCAGTCTAAGGAGGTTTTAGAATTCTGTAAATAGATGTCTTCTACATAGAGAGGTAATATTTCCAATAGGTTTACAAGCCCTATAATAGTTAAAATAAGCATGACCTAATATTTGTCTACTACTCCATTGAGAAACAGTGAAACCTTCATTCATCATTGATATCATCAGAAAAGAATATCAAGACACTTAATTTTATTATAAATAAATTACCACCAATTTAACAAGGATTAAAAATAGTTTTCTGCACACCTCAAAGAAAATAAATGAAGAGCGGAGGTTGACCCCAAAGCACTGTAGTCTTATGAGACAGGATCATCTGCTCCTGAGCTTCTGGGCAATGAATCTCAAAGCTGAGGATCATGAGAGTAACTTAAATTATCTTTTGAAATGGTGCCAGAGGTCACAATGTCAAATGCCTTTAGGAACTAGACAGATAATACAATGTGAGATAAGAATAAGAAATGTTTTACACTCAAACTACTCAGTTCTTTAGTAGCTTTCATTTTCCCACTGCTAATGGAGACACTAGTGTAAGAATGATTTCATTTTTCTGTTAGCTTTGCTCTAAGAAGAATAATCACACAACCATGATAACGATGGCACCTGGACCCACTGGCATGGCAGAGATAATGGGATGTAGGCTGTATGGTGATCTGCAGAAGATGTTCCCATCTAAGGGGATGTCACTTCTCAGACTTTGCTTTTTTTGACTAGTTTAAGGGAATGTGAGTTTCATCTCAATAGATATTCAAGTGTGTGTGTGTGTGTGTGTGTGTGTGTGTGTGTTTGGTATTAGAGATTGAACCCTGGGGAACTTTACTGCTGAGTTACATCCCAGACCTTTTTATTTTTTATTTTGAGACTCAGTTGCTGAAGGGCTTGCTAGTTTGCTGAAGCTGGCCTCAAACTTGTGATCCTCCTGTCACAGCCTCCTGAGTTGCCTGGGATAGATCTTCAACTTTTTAAACAAAGGTAGAAAATCCAAATTTTTTTTAAATATTTATTTTTTAGTTTTAGGTGGACACAATATCTTTATTTTACATTTATGTGGTGCTGAGGATCAAACCCAGTGCCTCATGCATGCTAGGTGAGTGCCCTACCACTGAGCCACAACCCCAGCCCGAAAATCCAAATTTTTATGTGAAATCTTCTCATTTAAAAAAGTTTTCCGCTAATACAAAAATTTAAAAAATGCTGCTCTGTGTAAACAAGCCTATGGGCAGGATTTGGCCCATGGGCTATCAGTTTGCAATCACTGAACTATGCCTTAATTTCTAGCTGAGACCTCTCCTAAGCACCTGACCTGGGTAATCAGTGGTCTACTAGAAATCTCTGTTGAGAGCAATTTTTCTTAAGTTCAAACATATATATATCTGCAAATTTACAGCCTTCCCTGTAAAACCCACTCTTTTTTTTTTTTTTTTTTTTTGCTCTTACTGCATTTTATCGATGGCTCCATCATCCACTTTGTTATCCAGCTCCACTTTGGCAGTTGCTTTAACATCTCTCTGCCTTGCCACCTACACCCAATCAACAACTATAGTTTATTGATTTTTTCCTCTTTAAAATTCAGTCAAGTCAGTTTTCATTGCTTTAACCCCACTGCCTTCTGCCCTAGTCTGTAGTGTTGCTGTCTCTTACCTAAGAACAAGCACTCTCCTCCCAACATTCTTCTAGCATTCTTTTTGTGCTTCCTTGTTCTACCACCAGATGGTCTTTTAAACTGAAATATGATCATGTATCCTTCTAGCTTAAAACCTCTTAATCTCATCTGACTAATATTAGGATGGAGCCCAAAGTTTCACCTGATTTTTAGGGCCTTTAAAATCTGGCTCCATTTAATCATTCAAACTTGGCAAATATTTATGGACCACCTGGCAGACACTTTCTATATGGCAACAAACAAAACAGGCCAACATCTTCACTGATACTTTCTGAATATGATTCTAAGCATGGCTTACTATGCATGAGCATCTATCAATTGACTTTTAAAATCATTTATTCTACTTACACTTAAGACCTATCATATCCCAGGTAGTATTCTAGGTGCTGAGGAAACGAAGGTTCCTAAGACACAGCCCCTGTGATTTTTGTCATTTAAAACTGGGAAAGAAGAAAAAAAAAACACCATGGCAAAATTCCCACCATTGTTAAAGGTCTACTCTTCTGACTTTTTTCTATTTCTTTATTAATATTAGAAAATATAAGTATGAGGGGCAGGTGTGGTGGTACACATCTTTTATCCTAGAGACTTGGGCAGGAGGATCACAAGTTCAAGGCCAGCCTAGGCCACTTAGTGACACTCTGTCTCAAAATAAAAAATAAAAAGGACTAGAGATGTAGCTCAGTGGTATATTGCCTCTGGGTGGTTCAATTCTCAGTAATGGAAAGAAGGAGGTGGGTAGAGAAAGAAGGGGAGGGGGAAGGTGTGGGGGGCAGGGGGAGAGAAGGAAACAACTGTGTCTTTTGGATTTTATTTTGGTTTTAGAACTATAGTTTTCTAATGTCAAAGATTTGGAGAACATATTGTCCAGATTTTGTAAAATGACCTCAACTTGCCAAAGCGTATTGAATGGCTAATTGAATAAATTAAATAACAAATCCATGGTGAGGCAGACTAAGGGCGGTATTGCCATAGAGCTGTTGTTGTTTGACTTATCCTAGAACATGCACCAAACTTCCATTTCCATGATGTTTACAAATCTATAACCATACACAAACTATTTCTCATCTTGTAACTTAGTGTCTCTCTTTTCTAATGTGAGCTTCTTTAGCAATTTATTTTGCATGCCTAGTATTAGAAAGAAGGGATAGGTGCTAGAAGAATGAGGATTGTCACAAGCATTTGATGCAGAGGAAGGCAGACAAGGAAAAAGAAGTACAAACTTCTAGGGAAGTGTAGAGAAAGGAGGAGAGGTCATTAGATCCATTTTAGAAGACAGGGTCTCATATATTCCACCTGGTCCTTGAAAGATGTTTAGGATTACAGCAGGCAGAAAAGAAGGCAAAGAGAATTCAGTCTGATGGAAAGTTGAAAGGTGTGAAGGTGCCATCTGTGTTCAGGAGACTGCATTGTCTGCAGAGGCTCCTGCAAGGGTACCAAGGACAGTGTAAGCAGGAGAGAGTGGGGAATCCAGGCCAGGCTGGGTTCAGGTCATGTTACGCGTAGACAAGGAATGAGAACAGAAGGCACACTTGTGGGGTTTCCAGATTAAAACTAATTCAAAAAGTTCAAGGCAGCTCTTGTGTATCAGTGAGACCAGAGCTTTCAACAGCTTTGCCTGGCCTATTGTTCTTAGATGTGCCCCCTTTTCTGTTTGATTTGAGCTATAGCATTACGCCAAATATGAATCCAGGTAGTTTCAACTGAAATGCCACTTGGCTATCTTGAATCATAGGGCAATTCCCCTGCATGCTGCTAGGGGAGTGCCCTGTGAGATTGACTGGTTAGAGGACTAAGCCAGGAATCAAGGAGCAAAAAGTCAATTTCCTCTGAAAGGTTTCTAGGAGCAGAGGCTTTGGTGGGTTTTAAAAACAAAATTTACAGCTTTAATAAAACTGATAAAGTCTTTCTAAGTTTTATGTGGTGAAATGAGATTTGATATTCACTAGAGATAAAGTAGATATAGTGAGAGTTTCCCAGGGGCTTCTGCTGGAAACTAAACACATTATCTGAAAGGAATCATCTTTGGATTAGGATCTGGGTTAGTTTGAGGGAATAAGGAACAAATTAAGGGGTCAAGTGTAAAGGGGACAAATATGAAGTAGAGTTTCATTTAAATGAACTTGGGCTTTTTTTTTTTTTGGGGGGGGGTGCCATTGTGTATCTGAAAAATCCAGAGGAAAGCAGGAGGAGCCTGAGGGCTCAGAGGACTCTTAGGTAGCTCGCTTCAATAACTCACAGGCTACACTGAGTCCCAAGATATGTCACTCCCATTCTAATAGAGGTACATACTCATTTAGTTAAAAAAGGCTATAAAACAATGTACAATTTCATCTTCTTTATTTGTCTCTCCCAGATCCAGTGAGAAGCAAATTTGCACGTAATGACAGATCACAGGCATCTAGCCCTGAATGGAGTGTCTGGTTGTGATCCATCATCATGACATTTCAGCTTTAGCAAACATGGCTTCTCACAGGGGGACACAACACATAAGTGAAATTGGAGGGAGCAAATTTTTAGGAGCCATACATCAATAAGAGAAAGAATGAGGAAGGGTACTGATGGGATATACTCTCCATCAGCTAGCAGCACCATGTTCACCTCAAGCTCCATCCAAATTCTTTTACATTGTATTTTTTCTTTTAGAATGAAAATCTAAAGATCATGTATCTTTGTCCCTTGGGTACTACATGGAGATCTTAAATCAGATGAAATCTAAGTTAGTGGTTTATTTACCAAGATCACTAAATCTTCCTTGGAAGATAAATCAGAAGAAGGAAACCTACATGTTTAATTTTGATTTGGTTGGCTATAAAGTGATGTAGATTTTCATTTTTTTTGCGAGTGTGATGCTTTGGGTTTTTATAAAGTGTTCACTTGTCATTAAATACAATTTGATGAGAGCTCCGGCAAAGAGGATTGCTTGTCATATACCCATTTTACTTCCAATTAAGTGGAACCATTGATAAAGCTTAATATTTAAGAGAAAGTGAAGACATTTAAGAATTAGGACATTTATAAAATGTTTGAAGATTTTGAAAATAAAGACACACAGAGAATTAAGGCGGATGACTAAACTAAAAAAAATGCATCCGTTCAATGATACTTTCAAATATATTAATATAGACCCAAGAGTAAAATACAGTGGTCGGGTTGGAGATTCCCATTCTAAAATTCAGGAAGGTGAGAAAGGATTGTGGAGTTCAATGGACAAGAACAATCATGACATAAATTCATAATAGGAACTTAATAACTACAGAAGTTAAAGATGGCTCAGGAAAAGTGATCTGGACCAAATCTAGGTAGAAAATCATCTTTCCTTAGCCATCTTTAACAGATCCCAAAGCATTGAAATAACATGTTTTTATTGTTCAATGCCTTGAGATCTGTCTACTTCCCCTGGAAACAATTCTGAAAGGCACATTGCGCCTTTCTTTGGTGAGGAAGCAGAGTGATTGATTTTTAGAGGAGCGTTGTTTATAACTCTGTGATGGAAGGCTTAGAAAAGTCAGGAAAGGGTTTGCATAAGAATGCAAATAAACTGAAGAGACATCCATAGATGGCTAACCTTTCTTTTCCATCAATCTCTTTCTTCCGTTTGGCTGATTATTTTTAAATAAGAAACAAAAAATGAGCAGATTAGGATTTTATTTCTGAAATTGATAATTAAAAACAATAGATGTGCCTAAGTAGTTTGGAAATTTTCAACTTAAACATGATTTCCTGAACACAGGTACCTTCCATTGGCCACGTGAATTATTATTTAATTCCAACTGATAATTTCATCCAGAAAACATTACTGAGTGGTCCATGTAGTACTGTGTGATATTCTGTGCTAGACAGCACAGGGCCAGGCGTGCTAGCAGTATCCAGCACTGTTCTCATGGTGTTTCAACTATGTTAATTCATGTCATCCATAAGTGCATCCAGTGACACAGACACTGTTATTATTCCATATTTCTGGAGAGGAAACAGAGACTTAGAGAAATTAAACAACTAGCCCTGGTTCACACAAATAGGGAGCGGAATGTGAACCTCAGTATGCAGACCTCTCAGCAGTCTCCTAAACTCAGCAGTCTTCTCAAAAGCCTACACATGTAAATGCCTACATCCAGCAGCATTTGAAAATCAAATGCTGAGAGAGTGATTTTCCATAAGCTGAAGAAATGTCGTGGTTGATTTCCAGTTATTTGATCTGACCCACAAAAGAGGTTGAATGATGGAGATCTATGAATGTTGAACTTAACTGTTAGATAACAGAGACCTACTAGAGGATTAGAGATTTTGACAAAGAATAATTACCACTGTGATCCTTTACATGGGAAACCTATGAAGAAGGAGGTGGTGGGAGAGAGCGTGTTGGGACCAAGGTGGGAGACCAGTTAGGACCAATCTTGCAACTGTTCTGATTTAGGCTTGATGCATTGTTTCAGGAGATATGGGTTAAATAAAAGAGTTATACCTTGATACTTTCTTCTTTTCTGAGCTTTTCTTCCTTCTCACAAGCACACTGATGTTTTTGTTTGTTTTCCCTGTGAGAGCTTTCTAGAGCAGCAAACCGGTCATGTTTTTGCCTTTGATATTTGAGTGCTAATCAGGTTATGTTCTGCCTTTTAGTACTTGAAAGGTAGCCATTTGGGACAAATGAACGCATGATCCTCTGACTATACTCTCATTTCCAGTAGATCTTGTATAGGCTTCTGTGATGTTTGATGTACTCTGGATATTTAAACATAAGTGAAGTCTTTTGAAGGCCTTTCATGATGTTGATTAGTCTCCAGAAAGTGACAGAGTGTGACACAAGCTGCCAAGGAATTACATAGCAGAAGGAAATATATCTTAAGCTCTTTAGTTCTGTTCTTTTTATTAGAGTATTAGCCTCTTGAGCAAAGTTATAATGCCTTTATATCCTTTAGTGCTGTGCATTTATATTTGTTTTGCTTGATTTTTTTTGTTAGTAATTCTAACTAGGATGTGCAGTTCTTTATTTTTGTTTTTCATGGACGCCTGAGTCATCCTGAAAGCATTAGATTAAGTAAAATAAACCAGATAGAAAAGTACAAATATTATATGATTCACTTATATGAGATGTCTAGAAGAGGCTAATTCATAGGGACAGAAAGTAGGATGGGACTGAGGGGGAATTGGGAATTATTGTTTGATGGGTAGAGAATTTTGAATTAGAATGATGGAAAGTTCTGGAGATGGGAGCTGAGAGAGTTGCACCATAATGAAAATCAATTCAGTGTGCCTGAAATGTATGCTTAAAAATGGTTAAAATAGTAAAAATTATGTATATTTTATCATAATGAAAACAAAATGAATCATCCTAATCTATCATACCCTCTACTCTTTCCTGCTTGCAGGGCTTATTCATTGGTGAATTGATTTTGGAAATCTTACTAGTGATTCCATATTTCTTGAAATTCCCTTTTACTTTTGAAGTGGTCAGTCTATAAGCATGTATTAAGCATGGATCACTCCCAGAGCTCCCTTCCATGCTGGGAAATTATCAGTCTGCTTTTCCTAGAGCAGCATATTCATAAGTCCTACTCTCCAGAGCATTAGAACCTCAAGGTGTTAAAGAAGTTATGGGAAAAACAAATAATGGAAAGAATTATAGAGCTACAGAAATTTGTGACTTAAAAATACTAAAGATGTTACTTTACTTATAGGCTTCTCAGAGATTTAAAAATTTTTTTTTTTTTAGTTGTCAGTGGAACTTTTATTTTATTTATTTTTATGTGGTGCTGAGAATCGAACCCAGTGCCTCACACATGCTAGGCAAACACTCTACCACTGAGCCACAACCCCAGCCCTTCTCAGAGATTTTAATGTTCTAATATACATAAACATTTTCAAATTTTCTCAAAGTTTCTGACCACGCAGCTTTTTAATAACAGATAACATTTTGGGATTAGGCTTTATTGAAAAACAGTTTGGGAAATAGTGGACTACAGAATTAAGTTCAACTATTTCTATGACTTCCAGTATCTTCCATGATGACTTCAACCAAAGCTCTCTACTTTTGATCACATTTTCCTTCACTCACATACCCTATAGCCATGTTATGTTTTCCCATATTTTCTGAGGATAATCTGCACTTCTCACTTTCCATGTACTTGCTGAGGCTCAGTCTGATATGCTCTCCTCTCATTTCCCCCCACCCCCCATATTTCCTCCTCTCATTTTTGTCTTTATGAAATGCTTCACCTTACTTACTTTGAAGCTTTACCTGATTTTTAAAGTGTAAAGCAATTATTCTTCTGTAAGCACCACAGCAAATACTTCCCCACCGCCATTATCAGTGCATAGATTAGCTAATTACATGAGCAGTATGGCATTCTATCTGTCTTCTTGTTAATTGTTCACAAGTCTTGCTTATCTTACTAAATGTTAAGTTTCTTGAATACATGGTAAGGTACTATGTCTTTTTCAGGTTTGCCTTTTCCAAGACTCTTGTTATTCACTTCAAGTAGCTGCTCAATATGTACATATTTATAAACTTGAATTTAATTACCAAGCAGAACCTATGATATATACAGCTTGGAGGCCAGGCTTAATTGTGGCATTAAAAATATTAGTCACAGATTCTGTTTGTAAGAGATAGGAAGCCAACATATGCAGACCTGAAGTAATTTTAGAAAAATTATAAAATGAAATAGCTGGTGCTATTGGTGGAATAAAACTAGAATACATGAATGCTGAATCAAGGAGCAATGAAAGAGTAATCTGGGTTGGTTAGGTTTACGGACATCAGCTGAGCTGAATTTTCAAGGAAGTAGTGGATTTAGCTTAGTGAAGAAAGGAGAAATGCTGTGTTTTCCTTTGCTATCATTCTGCTTTATATTACCATCAGTCATCCTTCCTATCATCATTTTATTATCAAAGATATGTCCATGAACTGTGCTGTTAAATTTTATTCATCCACCTATTGTTATTTGGACTTTCAGAGCTTAGTAAGATGATATCATGAAGTGCAAGTGTTTCAGCATCTCGCTGATTATTTTCTTTGATCCTGGGACTGGTGCAGCAATGACACAGGGACTGAATAATGAAAGTATTTTTATACTCTTGTAAATCCTAATATGTCAGTCATATGATTGTTTGCTGTAAACTTTTATTCCATGAATCATTTAGCTTGACCTAAAGTTTGATGCCATGTTGATATCATATTCTGGTGGCAGAAGATTCATGGGCTTTTGTTCTACTTCAGTACTATTTAGTCATATAATTCTGATACAATTCAGGGATTGAACCTAGGGGTGCGAGGTTGCTTAGGGCCTTGCTAAATTCCTGAGGCTGGCCTCGAGCTTGTGATCCTCCTGCATCAGCCTCCCAGCTCATTGGGATTATAGGCAAGCGCCACCATGCCCTGCTTATAATTCTGATTTTCAAGACTCGGAGAAAGTTTTCACAAGTTGTGTTATGGAAGAGGGTGCTGCCTAAATGACTGCTAGCCCTCCCTAATTATTTGTCAATTATTGGGCCTTAAGGTGCTATTGAACATCACTGTTGTCATTGCTGGCAAATGGAAAGGGGCAGGTTGCCAAAGACAGACTGATTTTTGGCAGCTCCACTGGTGAAAATTTAAAAGGAGAAATTATAAAAAGAAAAAAAAAAATGGAGGTGCCTAGATGGCTGAATTGCATCACAAAAACAACAGCAGCGTTTAAGCCAGACAAAAGAGGTGCCCTACATGTAAAGCACCGGCCACTTCCTTCTACTAACTTTCCACAGCCCTCTTCCCCAAACTGGGCATGTGGCTCACTTACTAGGTGAAAGGCTTGGTTTGCTTGCTCTTGTGAACATTCAATATAAGAGAGAAAACCAGCTTGCCTTAAAATACAATCCCTAACATCTCCTTTCATCCGGATACTTCTTTTGAATGAGATATTAAGCTATCACATTTAACTACATTTTGCATGGGAAAGTACTTGGTAAGCAATAGAGTAATTCCCAACAACAAAGAATAATGTTTTATGCATTGTGACATACATCCAACTTTCTGTTATGTATGTGAATATTCTTATTTTCATCATTTGATGCAATTTATTGCATTGAAATTATTATCTTGTTTGCATTTGGTTTATAAAGCATATTTCTATTACCATTTGATACAGGTGTGAGAGATGGAAGAAACTTGGGCAGTGGTGCTGGTGAGTATTGAAAGAAAAGTGACCACAACACTCAGAGCAACCAAGAGATCTTTATTGCAGCAGTGCAACAGAGGAGAAAACAGAGAGAGAGAGAGAGAGAGAGAGAGAGAGAGAGAGAGAGAGAGAGAGAGAAGCAAGAGAGAGAGGGGCCCAACAGGAGGGAGTTTTTATAGCCCAAATCTAACGGGGTCTCTGGGTCTGCAAGCTGCCTTGTTGGCACACAAGGTGGGTTATGTGTTCGGCCTTGAGCAGGGGGTTGAGTGTTCAGCCTTGAGCGGGGGCTTGGGCATTTGGGCTTGAAGTAAATAGTGGATAAAGAACCAGACAGAGGATTTGAGAGGGCAGGTCATCCTGAGCTAACTTTGTTTGGCATGCCCTGCAGACAGCTTACTCAGCCTGTCCTGCACCTAACAAGTATAATATTAATTATATATTTAAATGTATATATATTTATTTTCTGTTCTTAAGCATTATGCCAAGCAGTTGAGGCTAGTCTTGTATTGTAATATTTAACCATTTAGATGGAGTCCGTCCGTAGTCTGTGGTTAGTTTTTATCTCCTAGTGATTCATAAAATAAGCTGTTCTGCTTCATGTTAGAACAGTGGTTGTCAACTCTTTTCTCTGCCCCCACACACATCAAACTCCCGTCTGTACCATTGGTTGATGTTGTAGTGATTCATTTGGAGTTTGAGGAGCACTGTCCCCATGGGCAATATCAGAATTGCTGGGAATTGTGATTCACCTTCTTTGAAGAATATGCTTTTTTTTTTCTTCCCACCTCATGGCAATCACTAATGTAGAATACAGAAATACGTCTGAGGAACAAATAGATAAACCATTTTTTGACTTTAGATTTTTTTTCTAATAGTGGGAATTTAGCCATTTCTGGCAATGGAGAACTTTACGTGAAAATACAACTTATTTAGGACATTCGTCAGAAGTATTAAGTTGTAATATCTGCTCTCAGAAGAAGGGAGTAGTTAAGTATGAAATGCATCATATGGTAGAAAAGGAGCTATTAAGATAATTGATACCCTTTGTACAACTCTCCTATAGCCTATTGGTTGCTTATATTTATCTCTTCACCAGTCCTGCTTTTTGGAGAAATTCCAAACAAGTCTTTCATCCTTTGTGTGACAGCCCTCTGAATATTTAAGGTTGTTTATTGTATCTTCACGTGAAAACATCCCTTAATTCACTTATTCTGCATTTTTTTCAATAAATAGTTAATTACATTTTCAACTGTTTCATCTAAAAAAAGAAAAAAAAATATTTATTTATATTTGGAATGATTGCCTTAGTAGGTATTGGTGACAATAAGTACATGCCTTATTTATACCTGACTTAAAAATTATCACTGACTCTTTACCTTTTGTGCTTTTCTGAGGCTTGGGTTTTAAACTGTAAAACTGGAAGGAAACACCTACCCTACAGCTTTACAAGGACTGAATTAGATTATGTGTTAAATGTGACAGCACTTAGCACAGTGCCTGATACATAAAGACCTAGAAAAATTTACCTGTCTCCCTGGGGCAGGGGGTACAAAGGGCTAGACACAGTGGTGCATGCCTAGAGCCTCAGTGACTCAGGAGGCTGAGACAGGAGGATTTGCAAGTTGGAGGCCAGCCTCAACAAATTAATGAGAGAGACCCTGTCTCTAAATAAAATGTAAAAAGGACTGGGGATGTGACTCAGTGGTAAACTGTCTTGAGTTCACTCCCTAGTACACCTCCTCCCCTCAAAAAAGAAAATGTTTCTAGAACTTTTTAACATATATTACCACAAAAAAGTTCAAATACTAGAAAAAATATTTATCATTTATACTTAATGTTCATACTTCTTTATTTGCTGTGGAGATCTACCTTGAAGCATTTGTTTTAACTTTCTGATTCTGTTGAGCTCCTGAGAGGGGGTTTCAGTTATTTCACAAATGGGAATGAAATAGCAGGTAGGGATCCTCATGGACCTCACTCTAGATACATGCCATCTATGGGCAGCCTAAAGTGTCTGATGTAAAGACTGCCAGCCATCAGCCAGTATACAGCCCACAACCTCTCTTGGAGGAGATAGCATTTTGAATTAGAGACCCACTCCCAAGCCCACATATTGATTCCTTTAAAATTGAAGTGCCTTTAAATAATCTTCTTTTCTAAAGAGTCTATTTCATATCATTATGGAATTTTATCTTCATTTATGTTTCTTTGGTAGCAGAATTGAGGAGACTAATAGGGGAGAAACTATTATTTAATCTTATGGGGATTTATCAGATTGCTTGCTGTCAAGATAGCATAGGAATTGCCTAGGAAAAGTGGTTGCCACACACCAGGGCACCTTAGGTCTGAAGGAGAGGATCATTGTGGGTACTTCTCTTTTTTTTCCCCTACTTTATTCATTATCTATTGCTTAATTCAGTGTTTATAAAATTTAAGGCCAGTATTAATCTCATTTAACACAAGAGCTATGTTCATTAGAAAACATTTCTTATTGAATATTGATGAGTTCTTTGCAATTGTCATATTGTGGATAATATAATAAGGATAATTTTGTTTTAAATCCTAGACTTAGAGTCCCATAATTGTTATAACTGGTGATGAAAATAAACTGCTGTTAAGTTCCAGTACTCTAAAAAGTCACTAAAATGATTAACATCTGCTAGCTTGAGCTGTTTTTACCCAGGGCATCAATTTGAGTGCAAAATTTTTGTAATCTAAATTTAGCTTTGTGTCTTAGTCAATTTGGTGCTGCTATAACAGAATCCCTGAAACTGAATAATGTATTTAAAAATTTATTTCTCATAGATCTACACGCTAAGGGACCAGCCAGAATCAGTTTAGGGCCTTCTTCCTTTTTCTTTTTTTTTTTTTTTCCTTTTGGTACTAGGATTGAACCAGGACCTTTTTTATTTTTTTATTTTGAGATAGGGTCTTGCTAAGTTGCCTAGTTGTTTAAGGGTCTGGCTAAGTTGTTGAGGCTGGCTTTGAACTTAGATCTTCCTACCTCAGCCTCCCAGAGGCCCTGGGATTACAGGTGTGTGTGCCACTATGCCCATAGTTGAGGGCCTTCTTGATGTAGCATTACATGGTGGAAAGCATCACAGGGATGAAGGAAAGAGTGAGTGAAAGAAAAAGAGGGGGGTGGGGAGGGGAGACTCACTCCCATGAAAATGGCATTAATTCCTGCTTCAAGACCTAGTAACATTTTAGAGGTCCAATCCCATCTCTTAACATGGCATATTGAGGAGTAAGTTTCCAGCACACGAACTCTGAAATTTGGCATACACATTCCCACATAGCACTTGGTTTTGTGGCTTTTGAGGCAGAAGTATTTAAATCCTAATACAACTCGTCCCCGCTTGACCCCCCCTTTATGTGAAGAAATTCCCACAGAGTTTATATTCTCCCAGCTCTTATCTTCCCTGCTTCAACCAGCTACAGATGCTGGTGAGAAAAACCATTTTCTTCATCCTTCCCCCACAATGGGGTTCAAACCCAGGGCAACACCTCTGCCCTGGAGTCTTCTTTATTGGAACAGGAAGAGACACACTTCAAGGGGAAAAGAAAAAGTGTTGTATTGATGGCATTTTCCCAGCCTTTTTCCTTCCAGAAATAAACTATTCAATCTTTAGAGATTTTTCAAGGCATGAAATTAATCCAATGTCAGGAAAGGTGTATCTGGTCTCTGTGTTGACAAGCTAATCACAAACTTGCTTTTCATGAATGTACTAATGTAAGAAATGAGAACTTTATTTATTCAAATCTTATAAAGCATACAAGAATTTATTTATTTGAGTAAAAATGTAGACTTTCTTTGATAAGATTGTATGTACAGATGTGAAACGACTTTTTAAAAAAAATTTTAAATAAAAGTAGAACTGTTATAAAGACTTTCACTGATGTGTTGCTGGACTTTTCCAGCAACAATATCACCGAAATTAATTGCTTATGTATTACTATACTGTTGCCCCCCAGTTAACCTGCCTGCAGATTAAGATCACATATTTTGATAATAATAAGCAATTATTTCAGTGTTATTATGCCAGTGATTAGGACAACTGGTCTACCAGTTACCAAATATACCAGTTATAATACTTTATCTTTGATTTTTGAGGAAGCTATAAATTATATTCACATACATTTATTTCAGAGTATGTCCAAAATAAAACAGTTCATCTCCTTAAAACCCAGCTACTTATTTCCTTGTGAAGGCAAATTTATAATGTGGAAGAATTCCTAATGCCTTGGACAAAATGTGCCGCTATTGAGGATTCTGCAAATACTTATCCCCCAGTTTGTTTAGTTTTTTTTTTTTTTTTTGTGGTATGGAGGAAAGGAGAATGAATTAGGGCACTGGGAGAGGAATAAAAAAGAAATTGTGATTATTTTCTTTTCAAACATTAAATGTTAACTTCAGATTTTTATTGGCCCAAACATTCCAAGTGTTTCTATGTCATTTGCATATCTTTTACACTCTTATAAAGTAGCTGAGACTCCCTCATGTAAATGAAGAACCTAAGAAGTGGAAATGCTAACCAGCCCCAGGCCACAAACTGAGAGGTGGGAATAGTTTAGTTTCCAGATTTCTTGGTATTGAATTTTACTAAGTGGGGGATACTGACCTCTTGCTGTTATTAATTCCTTGACCCCATATCATCCCATAATATTACTTAAGGAAATTTTTATTTGACACTTTGAGGACTTTATGACTCCCAATAGCAAACTGTACCATTTTTTTTTTCCTCTAACATTTATGCCTCCTGGCAGCTTTTAACTTTTTTCAGTCAGCAAACTGTTCACCAAGTTCCTTCTTTTGGGCAGGAAGCTTCTAGGATTCAAAGGGAAATAAAGATGCATAAAACATGGTTCTTGCTTAGAAAAGATTGAGGGGAGGTAGGTAAGACAACAACCACTCTTGAATATTAAACAGTCATTTAGTCATTATTTGATTGCATACCATGTAAGTGACATAGAGACTTTTTCAGGGTATTAATGAACATTTGGACGTAGGGCTGGAGATTTTGGGATGTGGGAACTGTGCTGGGCCTTAGAAGAATCCACGGTTTGGACTAAAGAATATGAAACAGCTCAGAAGGTTCCAATTCTCAATGTACACTTGGCCTTAGAGGAGTTAAGGAATTACCTTGAGTCTGTTTCCTCTTCTGTAAAACTGAAAAGCTCTATTGTAGTTTTAGAGTTTATCCAGATCTTATGGAATTCTTTGAAAAGGAGAACTCCTTGCCAGTAGTTAGCCTCTGATTCCTGTCAGTGATTTCCTGCCCCCTGCTATTTGTGGAAACAGTGAGCGGAAGTCACCTTCATAATTAGACTATGAAATCTCAGTACTTTTTTCCTCCTTGTAGATGCTCTGTATTGCTTGTATTTTGATTTGTACTCTTTGATATTGCAAGATGCTATGTTAGAGGGTCTCCTAAGAAAGGAACTGAGGGCTACCTCCAGACAAGAACCAGTTAGGAAAAGAGGTCTTCAGTCCAGTAGCCTGTGAAGAACTGGATGCTGCCAATAATGGCCCAGTGATCGTGAAAAATACATTCCACCCCAGTCAAGGCTGAAGATAACAGCATAGACCCTGGGCAAATGCTTTGATCACAGCCTTGAATCCAAGGCATTGCTCATGTTGGCAATGCTACTACTGAGCTGCATCTCCAGCCCTTTTTATTTTGAAACAGGGTCTGACTAAATTGCTCAGGCTAAACTTAAATTTGTGATCTTTGTGTCTCAGTCTCCCTAGTAGCTGGGATTATGGGTGGGTGCCACCATGCCTGGCTATAAGTGTGGCTTTAATATATTATGTTTGGGGCATAATTTGATATTCAGCAATAGATAATGAGTATATTTCTTTAATTAAAAACTGTTCAACATTACAAAATACTGCTTATTTATCATGCAACTGAAATAATGTATAAGCAAAAGGGAGGCATCTGATACAAATTCTACCTTGAAATAATCCCTCTTATACCTTGATAAGTCTGTTAACTCCTGTTGAATCTGTAAGACAACCTTCAATGGGCATATGGTTTTGTTTTTCCATGCTTTGGATGTTATCTGATTTCTCCCAGGAATTTCTTAAAATTATTGTTTCACGGATGGTACTTTTATAATACTGTTAATTTATATCATTATTTGGGATTTGGGGCCACTTGGAAGGCAGATACTAGTGCTTAGCTTTTTCTTCTTATCTCGTGTTTTCTTTTCCTAAATTTATTCTCCCTCGAGCTGAGTGGCAATTGCATTAAGCTTTTTTCCTGCTTTCTTAGATTCTTCTCTGTTCCAACCAGGTGTGGCATTTTAGCCCCCATTGTTAGTTTTTCTTTTTATTTTCACCTCTTAAATATGAGGGTTCTATTTTATGGGCCCTTTCTGGTCTAAATCTGTGTGTTCTCAAGGTTTATCTAGACTAAAGATATGGTTTAAGCTAGTGTTTCCTGAAGCGTGGAGTCTGAACCACTGCTGAGATGGAAGGTGACTATGAGGGGTTCATACTTATGCAGCTAACTAACATTGAGTCACATGATGAGAAAGAGCATCATGTGCCATTTCAGTGCTTTCCTCACTTTTCAGGTGACATCTTCAAGTGGGAAACTTGAACCCTTTTGTCACATAGCTTAGTAACTCTTGGTAATAGAGTTGTCCTCCAGGGCAGTACTTTTGATATACTAAGGTAGAATTTAATAACATTGTTTTTATTTTATAGTTAGATTTTATTTATGACGAGTGATATTGACTTTCTGATGATGGTAGTACTCTTAAGTTTTTACTTAAAAAAGAATTTGTTAGATTAAAAAGCCCAAGTTAAAAGACAACCTTCAGGTAATAATAGCATGTAGGAGTTACAGTTATACAAATGGAGCAGAATCATGAAGGTAGTAACTGTAGCATGAGAATGATCAGAATTTTATAAATAGTATACTAGAGAACCAGAAAACCAGCAATATAACTTTAATTCTCGCTTGATTTATTTAATGTTTTTTAATGAACTGAGTATATGAATTTTGAAATGTGTAGTAAAAATCTTAAAAATAGAAAAAGTGACCAGAAAGGATCACATCTAAGTGCCTCAGTGTTGGATTCTCCTTCTTATGGTGGTCCAAATCATTGATTCTTACTTTGGGAAGATATCAGATTCACATGAAAAGTGTTTTTTTTTTTTTTTTTTGATGGCAAGGGAATTGAATGCAGAGGTACTGAACTCAACCACTGAGCTACATCCCCATCCTTTTTGTTTTTTGAGACAGGTTTTGCTACATTGCTGAGGTTGGCCTTGAGTTTGCAGTCTTACTGCCTCAGCCTCCAGAGTTGCTGGTATTATAGACACGTGCCACCTGTGTCTGGCTCCATGGTTGGCTTTCTAATACAGATTGTTGCCCCTACCTCCAGAGTTTCTGATTTCTTGGGATCCAAGAATTTGCATTTCTAACAAGGTTTGGTGATGTTAATTCTGCTGTATGTGGAGACCACATTTGTTGGGGCCTTGAGCAAATCACTTATAGCATCTTTGGGGCTCATTTCAAAGCAAGGTTTTGACTAAATATCAGAAATATCAGACTCACAGAACTTTAGAATTGGAAGTAACAGGTCCTATGTTTCCTAGAGTGTGGTATGTTATTCATTGGTAATATTTAAGACCTGGTGCACAAAAAGGATGCCACTTAAACTGAATTTTTTTTTTTTTTTTTTTTGTACCAGGGATTGAACTCAGGGGGCACTCAACTCCTGAGACACGCCTCCAGCCCTATTTTGTATTTTATTTAGAGACAGGGTCTCATTGAGTTGCTTAGTGCCTCACCATTGCTGCGGCTGGCGTTGAACTTGTGATCCTCCTGCTTCTGCCTCCTGAGTTGCTGGGATTGCTGGTGTGCACCACTGAGCCCAGCTTTAAATTGTAATTTAAAAAAATGTATTTATATTAAGATGTTCTAGAATAACGTGGTCCTCAGACCTGTGATTTACTGCTTAAGATGAAGCTTAGGGTGACTTAATAGAAATTATTGAGTAAATGATAATGTATGGTTTTCTTAGCGTGTGATGGAGAACAAGAATAATGGAACTGAGGATCTCTGGTTTAAGATAGTCACTGATGATATTTTTAAAAATTTATCTAAAACTTTTAGTTAATTATGTTATTGGTTATTTGATGCTAAATTTTAGGAGGCATAGCTATTCTGGAGACAGGGTCTTAAAAACAACATTATCATCTAAATTATTATTTTTATTATTTTTGGTACTTGTGATTATAACCAGGGGAGCTTTAAAAGAGCTCTACAATTGAACTACCTCTCCAGTTATTTTTATTTATTTATTTTATTTTGAGATGGGGTCTTTCTGAAATTGCTGACAATTTTAATGTGTTTGTATTAAGGTATAGGGTACATTACATTGTTACTAACTATAGTCATCACGTTGTACAATAGAGCTCACAAATTTATTCCTAACTAGGAATTTCTAACTGGAATTTTGTTCCCCCAGAGATGGTAGCCTGTGATAACCACCATTTAGCTGTCTACTTCTGTAGGTTTAGTCTTTTTTCCTCAATCAGGGTAAAAGCCTCACCATTGCCTTTTCTTCTTGCATGCTATCCAACCTCTAGAGTTTCTAGTGGCATTTTCCTTAAACACAAATTAGAATGTTCCTCCTAGGGCCAAAATCCATCAATGAACTCTTAGTACCTCAGAATAAAGTTCAATTCTCAACATCTTATGCAAGCTGCATGTCTTTTACTGTCCCCTGCCACTCATCCTCCATATCTACCCTAAGCCTTGCATGTATGTGACCTTGCCACCCGCCAGGTCCTGTGCCTTTGCATAAGCTGGAGCACAAGCCATTCATCTGCTGTTTCCTCTGATTTACTCCTACTCAATCTTCACGACTTAGCTACTCCACTTCTGTCCTTTCCCCCTGATAAGAAATTTGTGAGTATATCTCTCCTAGTATCTATAATGTATGTTATAGTAAACTTTTGAATTTTATAAAGGGACGACTACAAAATTTTTAAATAATATAAGTATAAAGAAAGTCCTTCTTTTCAACTTTCCCTCTAGAGGTAACCATTATTAATAAAGTGTGGTTTCTAGACCTTTTTGTCTGCATTTACATACATACATATAAATAATGGAATCTATCTAAGAATTTGGTTTGGCAGTTTGCTTTTTCCCTATTTTATATTTCAAGGACATATATGTATGTCAGGGCTTAAAAATCTACCACATTCTTTTCAGCAGTTGCCTTTTCTTTAAGGAGAGATCAAGGAAAGAGACTGACTTTCATGTCTCCAGGGTTCTTTAGAAATAAGTTGGAGAATCTTCATTTAATGCAGCAACCTGTCTTATTTCTATCTTTATTTTATGCCCTTGAATATAATATCTATACCGTTTTCCAGAAAACTTTAGTAATTGACAAGTCTTATATTATTTTTGTATTCATTTATGTATATTAATATTCCTATCCCATCTTTATGTGTTTTCTTTGTCTTTGCGACCCTTTGACCCTACCTGTAGGACCCATTCTCAAATTTGTTATGTTTGAATGAAACTTTTGTATGTTTCTACAATATTACTGCATTTAATTTTCAGAGACTCTGTGAGCTAAGCAGGATATAATTTTTATTTTAGTAAGGCAGACGTTGAAGCTTAGAGACAGTTGCCTAATTACTGACTGAGTATGATATTGGCGGTGCCCATGCCCTTTGTTGTCCCTTGCTTGGTAATGACTCATCATTATGATGTTCATCAGACATATTCTGAATTCCTGTATCTTCACCCTTTGGCTTGAACAAAACAAAACAAAGCTAATCCGTTTAGTTTTCTTTGGATGATTTAATTAACATTAATATATTTACACGAAGAGGGACTTACTGTTATCTGTCCCAGAGTTGTTATTATAGGAGTTGATGAATTAGACTAAACAAATGAGAACCATGGTAGGAGTTGTTGGAAGAGATCATTTTAGTTGGACTAGACTTTGGTGCATTTGTTAAGGAGAGATGACAATAAATTACTGAGTCAATCTTAAAGCAGGAGATGGAAACTTTATTCACCAGTTGGCAGTCCAGATCCACCAGCTGGCAGGCCAAGGGGTAGGCTGCAAATCTACACCCTTTAACCCCCTCTAGGGATTTGAATACACCTTTTGTAGTCCAAAACCATATTAAAGCATAAGTGGCTGTTGCTATGACTCAAAACCATAAACTTAATGTCATGAGATTTAAAATCATAAGCAGAAACGGGAGTGAGCCAAAACATCCCTAGTTGAGTACAAGTTAAAGAATGGTTACTAACATCTACACAATCAATCTCTGACAGGGTACATTGTCCAAGAAAAATGAGAACCAAAGAGAGAACACTTTTACATTGGATAAGAATTGCCATTTTGTGTTGCCGAATATGCTATGCTAAGCAAATGTTGATGGGTACAGAGGCGGGCTTTCCATGGGAGAAGCAGTTGTTACGTGATGTGGAGTCTCAAAGCAAAATGGAGTGTGTTTGGTCATTGCCCATATAGTCTGGCCTATAATATATTAAACAGTTTTATCTAGAGGATCTTTTACATTTATATCTCTGAATTATGTCATATCTGTTGCTTGTCTATTGGCAGGATGTGATCAGCTATACCTTATATGTGTGTTCTTTATTTTTTGTATGCTTTCTGCTTCATTTTTCTGTGTTTTTTTCTCTAACCCATACCATCAATTTTTCAAATAACACTGAAAAGAAATTTCAAGTTGTCTATGTTCTTTAAAAGTTTTCCTTCAAACTAACTTGTAAAGTTTTAAAATGGTGGTATTTGTCTTTCAAAATAGCCCTTCAAATAACCCTTCATGAAAATGACCAAGATATTTTTAAAAAGTAGACTCTTGGGATGTCTTACTATGCATCTGCCACCTCACTCTAGAGATCACATTTTATTTCAGTGAATCTGAGACTTTTATTGCTAAAACAGTAATTGGAAAAATTAACAGCAATTTCCTCAGGGGTCTTCTAGTTCTTTAGGGGCTATTTATTGTTCCAATGAGGTATTCTTCTTCTGGCATGTGCTTGTTATTGTTTAAGAAACAATGAGGACCCAAAGAGGAATAGGACTTGCCCAGTGCAAAGAATTTGCCTTCTCTTTCTTAGATCTGCATGGAAACATGATTTTTAACCCCCAGAAGGATAGAGGCATTGAAATCTCTAATCTTTTTTGAGAAATAGGACCTTTTTTGAACAAAGAACTAGATTGCATTTTTATCAGCCTGACTTCTTCATTCCTGTGGTATTTTTAAATGCATGTAGAAAGGTGGTCAGTGGCGTTGTGAGGAAGGCTGTGCAGTTTCCTGATGGTTGTGGAGGAAGGTCAGTAACATCTGTCCTGTGAACAGGGGAGAGGAGCTATGCAGATGAAAGAAAGCCCTGGGCAATCTAATTAATACATCAGGAAACACCAGGAAATAGCTCCTCTAGTTTGCTGTAAATGAGATTTAATGAACTTTAGAAAACAAACAAAAAAGTGTATCTTAGAATTCATTAGAGATTGACCTCTAGTTTTCCCTGTAATCTCAGTTTGTGAACCAATCCCTCTTTAAACTGTTTATATTATAATAGTTGCGTTACTAACAATAGCAGGGATGATCATTTAAAGAATATCCACAGGCTCTCCATTATATGCTGCATACTGATCTTACTTAGTCCTTCACAGCGAGTTTGAGGTAGGCATCATGATCCTCACCTTACAGGTGTGAACACTGAGCCTCAAAGTATTGACAACCCACTCAAAGTTGAAGAGTTGGTAAGTGCAAGAGTAGAGGCACACCAGGTGGACCTGGCTCTGCTGCCTCTTAACTATGACTTTTCCAAACCTGTGAACAGAGATGCAAAGCTCTGAATGTAAATGACAGTAATGGAAAACTGGAGAGATAAATGAGGATCCTTCCTGGCCTGCTGGACTGGATACCCTTTGCAGTATTAAGAGAACTAGCTGAAAGTGAGGAGCCACGAGTTGTGGTCTCAGTGCCATACTCTTATTCTGTCACACTAGTACCAAACAACTTGTTGTTTCTTTTTTTAATAATCGAATCAAACTTTCAACTTGCTGTTTTAATGGGTTCTTTTTAAGGGTTGGGCATGTGGCTCAGTGAGAGATGTCCGAGTTAGACTCAAGGCCCTGAATTCAATGCCCAACACCTTCTAGAAAAAAAAAGTAAGAATTAAGTTCAATGTGTTCTTTATTCTGGTTGTCATTTAGTCAACCAATTTAATGGACATCATTTTGTGAATTGGGATATTGTGTCCTTGCAAAGGAAATGAGGGATTCCTGCCTCGCCTCTGGAAAGTTGTATTGAGATGGTGACCCTGGGGAGATGGGAAGAGGGTGAAAAGATGTAGGCAGGTGAGATGAGTGTTCTTCTTCACATTTATGTTGCTGATGATTTGAGTGCTCTAAAATTGATTAGCAGTGTATAAACAAAGTAAACATGTGGCAGTTTTTCAGTTGATTTCACCACCCTAAGCACATTCACTGAAAAATTCAGATCATAAGAGCCGATTTGGGGTCTGCTTTTTTCTGTGAGACTCCCTAACCATCTCCCCTTGCACACCCTCCCTCCCCAGCTCCCACCTCTGTTGGCTACCCTCTTCCCTGTTTGTTTGCTTGGGTATGAAGAGAACTAGCTGAAAGTGAGGAGCCACGAGTTGTGGTCTCAGTGCCATATTCTATTCTGTCACCCTCAGAAAGGTACTAGGGCTATGATGGAGTGCAGAGATGGTCACAGGTTCATTCTCTTCTGCATTCACACCTTATAGCGGGGCTGCCAGCACCCCACAAGGGCAATTTCCTGCTCAAAAGGTGATGAGCCACTTGAGAAAATGAAAGTCTGAAATATTTAGTAAAGAAATAAGAGCCAGAGCCAGAAATTAGATTTAAAAGGGAAAGCAGAGCACCTGATAGATCAGTCCACCTAGGAGCTGGAACTGAACGAACTAGAAAATGGCTCTGTGTTGGGGTCCTGGCAACTTAAACACTCAAAACTTTCGCCCACCCAGGGAGAACTGGACTGCACAAAATAACCATACAAGAGACAGAAATACCTTTTTCTTTGGGGGTGCTGTGATGGCTCCTCTGACTCCAAGGGTCCGCAGAAAGAGAGAGAGCCCGCACGTGCTGACCCCTTTTTATTGAGGAAAAGCCATTCAAATGAAGCAAGGGGTCAGGTTTCAAGGGACTGAGTCTACCTTCATGATGTCTGCTGTCAGCAGGTTGATTGACATCCAGGAAGGCCACATCCAAGGGCACAGTAAGAGAAGGGGGCACACAAAGGGCATTTCCATGGAACATTCTATCCCAAACAGGGCAAGGGGTAATATCACAAAGGAACAGGTGAGCATGGCTCAATCCCTGAGGATGTAGGAAGGCACGCCCATGCATGAAGACACATTTGTGTTTTCTCTACCTTCAAGATCGGGACTACTGTCTTCAGTTACTTAAGCAGCCAGATCACGGGGTGATCAACAGTGCCACACCCATCAGGAAGGGAAGCAAATGCCCGTCACATGCTATGTCAGCCTCCCACAGCTCTGGTCCTTTATTTAAGGAAGAGTAAGCACATCAAAGGCAGGGATAAGGTATTGAGCCGGTAGAGTCTTGCTTCATGGTGTCTTGCAGTCAACAGGTTGATTGGCATCTTGTCGAGCCACACCCATCTCTGAAAGGCTCTGTGGCTATGTGGCTCCAGCAGGTTACCCCATTTCCAGCGCAGTGCTGAACCTGGCAGAGTTAGGTAGCATATCACGTGTATTGGGCGGTCTCAAGCCAGCAGGAGTGCCTCTGGGAGTTCCCAGATACCAGACTTTCTCACCCAAAGGCTTCCATGCTAATTGGGTTCACGCACATTTCACACATGGCTCCGGGCCACACCCTTTGGTAGTCCCCACATAGATTCTGACTCTGACCAATGTGCTTTAGCAAATGTAACATAAACAGGCACTTGAAAACAGCTCTCAAAAAAAAAAAACCCCAAAACAAACAAACAAACAAAACCAGCTCTCACTTTTGGCCCTCTCATTTTGGCCAGGTATGTGAAACCATTTTGGGTCAGCCAGTAGCTGGCTGGGAGGGAACTGCTTGGCTGGTTCATAGAATTAGAGGAAGACAAATGATTGTTTCTTCAAGTCACGAGGGTTTGAGGTTGGGCTGCTCAGAGAAAAAGATAACTGATACCAAATCTAATTAAAACAAAACAAAACAACAAAAACAAAAACAAAACAAAAAAACCCTGTGCTTATGCTGGGCAAGGCCACTCACTGGAAGAGCCCTGCCCAGCACAGTGTCTCCGACTGATCAGCAGCTCAATGCTATGCACTGAACAAGTGAACAGATAATAAACTCTGTGTGAGGTAACAGCATCCAGAGCAGTAAGATAGACAAATGTGTAAAATTTCCCAAGTAAGATGTTTCATTTTTCTTTAATTAAAAAATTTAATTTATCGGTGATATCAGAATTGAAAAGAACAAGATGAAGCAAGAATAGCAGTTTGAGTCACCTGGGTTTAAAACAGCTGGATGGCAGGACCCCGGTGGTTTCTTTGATACTCTTGTTCCAGCCAGAGCAGCAGCTGTTTCTGTCTGTGTTTTCTCACTATGATCAGATATTGCCAATTATTTTCTTTCCCGTTGACACTAAACTTTTCTCAGTTACTGGATTTTCATTTTTTTAAAAAATATTCAGGCTATCTGGGTTCTATCTGAATATGATTTTCTATGGAATTGGTTACAGAGTCCATAATGACAGTATTTTGAGAGCCAACTTTGGAGCTAAGAAAAGACTTTGAGTCTATGACAATGCAATGATTGCAGTCATTAAGTGAGAACTGTTCCTGGGGCAGGGGATGGAGAGGCAAATATTTCCTCAGCCCAAAGCACACTTCACCCAATGGGTCTATTAAAAATAGATTTATATATTTGGATTCACATTTGCCTAGTAGATGATTTTTTTTTTTTTTAAATCTGGCCATATTTTAGAGTAAAGCATATAGAGAGAAAAGTGCACAAAACTCAAAGGTGCTGTTTGTTGAAAAATCATAAGGCAGACACCCTGGTAACCACTGCTCAGGTCAGAGACAAAACATTTACTGCATAGCTGAAGGTGCTTCCTGTTCACAGCCTTCCCTCTCACACTGCAGGGGAAACGAGTTCACAGACCTGAGCTTTATGATATTCAAGTCTTCACTTTATAATTTAGACACCTCATAGAGTTTAACCAGCTATGTACGTACCCCTGAACTTGACATTTTAACTTCACCTGGTTTTGAATTTTACATGAGGTCCTTCTGTACATATTCTTTTGTTTAGTGCTATTACTTGCTTTGTGTAGCTGTAGTTGGTTCATTTTCATATTTAGGTAACTTTCCATTGTATGAATAAGAGTATTCATACAATATAATTTATTAGTAATGGACCTATCATTAGAAGTATGTTTCTCTAGGGAGTGTCCTTTTTGGGTCATAAAGTAAGCATATCTTCAAATTAAGTAGAAGAAGCTAAACTAAGGGCCAGGACCATTTCATCCTGCCACAGTCAGCATTTGAGTCTTCCCAGTTCTCTGTATCCTTTCCACCATAGGCTATTGTCACTTTAGGATTATGCCAATGTGGTGGGTGTGCAGTTAGAATCTCCTTATGTGTTCAAGTTACATTTTCTGATTATTAGTGAGATTGGATAACTTTTCATACATTTTTTAGCCACTGGATTTCAGTTTTATGAAAAGCCTATTCAAGTCTTCTGTCCCCCCTTTTAAACTCTGCATCTTTTCTAAGAGTTTTTTTTGTTTTATGTATTTGAGCATGAATGTTTGGGAGCACTTATGTGTTACAATAAATTTTCCCACCTTTAAGTTTGTTTTATCTTGTTTTTTTTTTTTTGTTCTGTTAACATGTGTCTTTTGGTGAATTATAAATTATTAATTTTAATGTAATAAAATATGCCTCATCTCTTCTTTTCTGGTTACTTTTTAAGACTTATGAGAAAATGTTTCTTACCCCCAAGGCCATGAAAAATATTCTCCTACATCACCTCCTAAAAGCTTTACAGATTTATCTTTTACATTAATTATATCAGATGTTTATTCTTTAGTGTATATGAAATTAAGGTACAATTTCATTATTTTCCATATGGACATATACTTATTCAAGAACCATTAATTGAGAAGAATATCATTCATTTCTTTACCACCCTAAAGGTCCATCTCAGTTATAAATCAAATGTTTGGTTTGTCAAAGAAAAAAAAAAAAAGGAAGGGAAAAGTGTTCAGATGTGCATGGGTCAATTTCTGGCTTCTGCATTTTGCCCCATTGGTTTACTTGTCTATCCTTGTACCAATGACACATTCTCTTAATTATCATGGCTTTATAATGTCTTGCTATTTGGTAGACCCAAGTTCTCCAGTTTAGATCTTCCTAAAGAGAGAGAGTCTTAGCTATTTTCATTCATATGTAAATCTTAGAATGAATCTTTGAGTTTCTTTTTACACATATGAATTTCTGGCAAATAGAAACATTAATAATTCATTTTTATATATTGACTTTATATATTTTAACAGGTGACTGACAATGATCGGGTGGTTTTATAATAGTATCTTTAGAGGTCACTTGGAAAAATAGACCAGAGGGGAAATAGAAAGGTGTGAATGGGACCTATTGGAACTGTTCCAGTAAAGATGAAGAGAGTCATAGTGGTAGTAATGAAGGGGAAGTGGCTCCTTTAAGAGGAGTTTAAGAAGTAGTTGGAAAGGATTCTAAGCCATTATTTCAAAATGATGGAAGAAAATAGGATGTGGGTGAGAAAGATAACAAAAATATATCAAAGGGAAAGGAATGAATTCAAAGAAACCTCTTCAATACAGGCTACTCACAAATTTCTACTATATAGAAATTTTACAACAGCAAAGTCTGAGAAAGTTAAAAAAATGAGAATTATAGAGAATTTTGAAAGAATAAAGGACTTGCAGTTACTATGAAACTGATGATTGATGATAAATATATTAACATGGGAATTATGTATAGCTGTACTTTGTTTAATATTATTTTTCAGTTTTTGACATTCTTAGCAATAGGGTTTTTCAATTTCTCCATCTGGTACCTTTCAGGTAACTTGATTTCAGTTTGTAATATCATAAGTCTTGCTGAAAATGCATTCAAATATTTTTCAGTTGATAGTATCTTCCAAGGTTTGACTCAGCCTGTGTTTTTCTAACAAACTTACTTTTCATATTTTTTTTCTCCTATGCTGATTTTTCTTTTTTTTTGATTTGTGCTTTATAAGTTTAGGAGAAGCAGACCAGACAATAGCTCTACCAGTATAGTTTGAATTTACATTTGGTCCCATTCCTGTTAAGAGATTAATAAGATATACATTGGTTTGTGACTGCCGGTTGATTATTAGGGGAATTTCATTTGCTCTGAAATGTATGAATATGTAATGCAGTAATTGCGTAGTCAGACATTTCACACTCAACATCACACCTCCTACTGCCACTTCTTGGCCTTCTGAGTTTTGCAGTTTTGAAAGAAATGGGACCTCTGAAGCATGACAAATTTGAATTAAAGATATTTGCAACAAGATGTTATTTCATCTGTCAAAAACGAATGTAACCTGTAGATTTTCTCTTCTTCATTTGGGACTCATGGGCTTGGGAATGATTAATGTAAATTTTAATCTTAGGCACATGGCATGGCAAAAATGAAAAAAGAGATTCAAATAATTGCTCAAGAAATATGGATGAAGGAAGCTGCAGGACCACAATTAAAACATTTTTGAAGTTAGTGAATTATAGCCTGATTTGTCAAAAGCAATGGTGGCATTTGCAAATGGGAAAAAGAAAAAGAGAAGAAATGGTAGGATGTAAGAATAAATGCAACTCAGAGATCAGATGTACTATTTTAGGGGTGAGTATGGTCATGGTGTGGGTATGGAAGGTCATTTTAACTTTTCAGTTACTGACTTTTCAGAGTGAAACATGAATCTCTGAAGTAGGGATGGCAGGATATCCAGAGAAGATAGAAACAGACCCTGGGAGTTCTCTAAGAATGTGTGACATCTCCATAACCAGGCTGACACAGGATGGGTAGTGTTCTCTAGGCTTGGGCCAGAGTGAAAAATGTGACTTAGACCGAGTGTTCCTCCACAATCGGGTTTTGGGATGTTACTTTGTCTGTGTTTCACCTTCTATACCATATGATTCTCATGTACTTGTAACTCATTCTTAACTGTTTGCTCAGCAATGGAGAAAAGGAAATTCTTTAATCATCTGAGGTCTAGTTCTCGATCATTTGCAGATACTTGCTGGTCTATGTTATTTTATCGGTCCATTTTTCAGCAATCATAAAATTGGTGTTTCTAATCTAGGGAAGCAGTTACATAATCATGTGAGAAATAGTTTCAGGAGTGGAGTTGCTATTTCTTCAAACCACATCAAAGAGCATGTAGCAATCTTGAGTCGAGTGAGAGATAGATGTCACATAGTAAGTTAAACCATGGAAGTTTAAGATAAAATTTTGAACTCTGCTAAAGGAGTAACCTTAGGATGTAAGGAAATTGTAGCTAGTACCCTAGGGCTGAGGGAGAAGACCCTGGGCACAACAAATTGGAAGGAGTTCAGGCCACTTGCATAAGGTGTTCATTGGCCACCAAATAGCAGAGAAGGTGGCTGTTATGGAATTGTGGGAGAACGCTAGATAATGCCTTGGAGTGCAGGTGGGGGCAGGAGATCAGCAGCTGGTGGTGTGGGTGTGCAGTGGAAGTGTGGACACTGAGGGGGCAGGGCTGCAGAGTATGGGGGATACAGTGACGTAAAAATGGTTGGGAGGCGGGAGACTCTGAGATGTCTGAGAACAGTTTACTACCAGGCCAAGTTTGAAAATTTGCAGGAGGAGGGTCATGTCTGGTCCTGTGGCTTGAGCAGACACATGGTTGACACACACCCTACTCACCTACTGTGCTAGAAATTGCTGGTAGCGTCTTTCTTGTGCAATGTCCCTTTAATGGAGAAAGGCTTAAAGGAACTTGTGGTCTATCACAAAGCATTATATTTGAAGAGTGTGTTTGCACCTGTGAGACTATTAATTGATACCTGACACAGGATCTGAGAGCAGTGAAGAGGGCCCATACCAGCATTATGAAAAAACTGGTGGCTATTTTCAGTCTGGGAAAGAAGAACCTTTAAAAGGTTGCTAGCAATCAGTCTCTTTTTCCTATTGATAAAAGACGAAAAAATGTTGCTATTTCTTCAATGCATTTATGGCATATTAATTTGTTCATTTCTAAATAAAGTAGAGCAGTTTCCTATGTATATATTTAAATAAATGAAAACCTTCCAGAGAGTCACATTCAAATAAGCATGTTCAAGTAACCCAAAGTTATGAAAACATTCAATCTCTGGAAAACAATAAAGGAGATGAAATTCATAAACCTGGGGAATACTTCTCATGTTCTTTTTTTTTCTTATTCCCAGTTTTTTCATATCATTTTGTGTTGGAGCCTCTCATCTGAGTGTGACCCCCACTCCCCCAGCTTCAACACCAAGCAAAGCTCACAAAATAATTCCTCTGTCAGCCCTGAGCCCCCAGCACACTCTCTTCTTGCTTCTCCCTTTCTTTCTCTCTTATTTTTTAAAAACTCTATTCTACTTACGTTTTCTTTTCTCCTTAGGCTGCCCTCTCTTCCCTTTTGTGTTCTTAGATTCAATTGTTCTTTGCCCATTGTCTTATTGTGACAGAAGGCAGAGGTGGGAGGAGAGGGAGGAGCCGTTCCTTCTCTCCCCTGGGGTGGGCAGGGAGTCTGGGAACATGAACAGATTAGAAATACTGTCCCCTTCACATTTTCCCCTCATCAATCTTTGTTGGCTCCTGCAGAGGTACGAGATATGCAATATTTAAATCTTCTTTCAGAAGTTCTTGGAATTTATAACCTAAATCCACCTTCTTCTTTTTCTTTTCCCGGCTGTGTATGATCTTTCTCTTGATTCCTTGGAAAGTGCAGCCAGGTGAAGGAGTGTGAGCTTCATACATACCCTTCTTCCTTCTGGAAAACCTTGGACATATATATTATCATTTAAATTATTTGACTTTCAGTATTTCTGCTCCTTATAACTTGCAAATAATTTTGCTTCTTAAGTCACTGTATTCATAGCTCTATGTTCTTTTTAGTATTTTGCATAGGCAAGCAATGGCAGGATGCCAGGGAATAGCACCTGGGTGGGTCCAGAGATTCTGGAGGGTATAGGCTCAATTTACCACCTTGGAGGCATGTTAGAAGGCACAAGATTCCACAATGCACTGTGAAGTCGCTTTTACTTCACAAACCAGAAAAACAAAATTACTAGACTTTATATATATTTTATCAATTCATTGTTCTTTTAAGAAGTGTTTAGGATTTTATAGCTTTAATGGAAATCAGCAAGGATTTACTTTCTAAATGTCATTGTGAGACAGATAATCTTTTTTTCTCTCCTGGACCTGGTAAGACTGTGCTTTCTGTGGATCAGGTGATAGGCATTTCCAAGCAAGATCATTTAATGGGTGGTGCAAGACTTTGTAGAGCTCTTTCTTATTTGGAGTGTGAACTGGCCATATTTGGGATGATGGGTGCCCAATCAGCAGGTCCTAGAGTGGGAAGATGAGAAGTAGGAAACCTGGCCACTCTGGGAAGAATCTATACGTAGATGAGAGATAAACCTTTGTTGTTCTAAGTTAATCAGATTTGGAGGTTGTTAGAATAAACTGACTCATCCTGACCAATTCCTAAATATGAACATTTCTCCTGGCCTAATCTCCCTCTCTCACATACACACACATGCACATATACGCACACACAATAAATAATATTATTACATGTAATATATTTCCATGATATATGATATATAATAAATGTGATATTGATATAATTGCCATAACTATACCATATCAATACAAAACTTCATTTTCTGAAGATTCTGCTATTTTTTTAAAGAAAAAAAATTGTGGTATTATGTAAATGAAATTAGTTTTACAGCAAAGATTCTCATCTATAGCTATGACTCCAATGTGGTAAAATCATTATGAAGGGAGCTTTCTATTAATGTATATCATATCTAATTTTCTATATTAACTTCCAGGCAATTTCTTTAACTTGTTCTTTATTCACTCTTTCATTCATATGTTCATTCAAACTTTTGTTCAATAAGCTATATTAAATGTCAGACACAGAGAGAGGCTGAAGGTATTAGTATAAATGATATAGAGCACCTATCATTATCTTTGTAATTAAATTAATAACCCATTTTTTGTAATTAAATTAATAACCCAATAGATCATTTCTAAATAATTTGTATTTAAATATATGCAAAATCTTATGCTGTAATGAGCTGCTTTTAAATTGATTCAAGTCACTATGAAAATATGTGTTAGAGTAGATGAGATCTTCTTGGTTCTATTGATTTTTTAAAAAATATTTATTTTTTAGGTATAGTTGGACATAATACCTTTACTTAATATTTTTATTTTTATGTGGTGCTGAGGATCCAACCAAAGGCCTCGCGCATGCTAGGTGAGCTGAGCTGAGGTACAACCCCAGCCCTTTATTGATCTTTATTCCTTCCAAATTTAAGATAGCTTTTTTGAAGTACCTTCAATATATAATAATAATTTTAATAGTTACTTAGTATACTTGAATAACTTATCTGAAGATACATCAGAAAATTGGTGAATTGAGGAGGTGGATACTTTATAAGTTCGTTTCATTTGTGGATTCAAAGGAATTGGTGACTAGTGCTGTGTATTTTAGTGCTTAAAAATAGTTCCATATTTACATGGAGGAATGGCGACCTCCAGCGGTTGAACTCCCTCATTTCAGGGGTACTTGGTTCTCATGGGATAAGGTCCTGCTGGAGTCTGGTGTCTGGTGTCTTCTATTTGTGAATGACTTCTCATTATTGAATATTCAGTTTGATTTTAAAAAAGTGAAAATAATTTTATCAAGATAAAAAGATGAACTATGGAAAAACAACACAAAAGAGCAGAGGCCTCCCAGATTGGGGCCTACTAAGGAAGAATAAAGAGAAGGAAATATATTAGAAACTGCTGTGTGGTTGCTAAGTTTTCAAAGTAAGAAATGAAGAGGTTGGGTAAAGAATACAATGATAAGAATTCTCTCCTAGCAGGGTGTGGTTGTACACACCTGTAATCCCAGCAGCTCAGGAGGCTGAGGCAGGAGGATCATGAGTTCAAAGCCAGCTTCAGCAACATCGAGGCACTAAGAAATTCAGTGAGACCCTGTCTCTAAATAAAATACAAAATAGGCCTGGGATGGCTCAGTGGTCAAGTGCCCCTGAGTTCAATCCCTGGCAACCCCTCCCCCCACACAAAAAAGAAGTCTCTCTCTTAAATATCCCCCCAAAGCTGGTCTTCAGGAAAGTGCTTCTATTCAAGCTGATTTATCCTATTGTTCATGACAAACCATCTATATTTATATTTTGCCCCTCCCTGCTCCATCTCATTGGTAATCCTCCAAATTTCTAAGGTATGACAAAATGTATTCTATAATTTATGCCATCCTTGAATGTCAGATTAACATTTGAGAGAAAATACCATTTTATCATAGTAGATTGAAACATTTTAATATGAAATCAAAACATTACTGTTTTTCTTTTATTTTTTTTGGCCACCAGTGATGCTCTTGGTATTTCCTATGAGGTTTTTTTTTGTTTTTGCTTTTTTTTTTTTTTTTTGTACAGGGTATTGAACTTGGGGCACTCAGCCACTGAGCCACATCCCCAGCCCTATTTTGTATTTTATTTAGAAACAGGGTCTCACTGAGTTGCTTAGCACCTTGATATTGCTGAAGTTGGCTTTGAACTCATGATCCTCCTGCTTCAGCCTTCCTAGTTTCTAGGATTTTACTGGTGCGCCACGGCACCCAGGTCCTATGAGGTTCTGAAGGTCTTTTTATTCCACATTCCTGCCAGATCTTTCTATAACAGTTAGTTCATGAGGTCAGGAATAGAGCAGGCTGGACTTAGTTCTAGGGACAGAGTGATGAAATATTTCATCATGTTGATATTAATCTTTTCCCTTGATCCTAGAATTATAAAAATATTATTTTATGATAAATTTGGCTTATATTGGGAGGTACAGGCAAGAAAGGAGGAATACAAATCATGCTGCTTTTTTTTTTTTTTTGCCTAATAAACCTATAGAAAAGCAGTTTTGATCATGGAGGGTGAGAAGAATGGGAAGAAGAAAAGAGGTAGAATATCATTAGTATCACTGTTTTCAAGGATTATATTTTGTAGAAGTCAAGTGGGATTAATAATATTTTAATAAATTTACCAAGTATAAACTAGGATAAAAAATTAGAGAAATTAAAAATCAGCAGAGAGATCATGTTCTTTCAAGAGCTGTGGATGCACATGGGAAATGACATCAACTGATAGCTACAGATAAATAAAAGAATTCAATTTACTTTCTGGCTTACTTTTTAGAAAACACCCATTTGAGTACACACACATACACACATAAGCAAATTCATTAACTATCTGCTCTAAAATTAAGGAACGGAAACACAAGTCTTTATCCAGTATAACTACTAAATGCTCAACAGCACATTTCAGTCCTTTGTGGGTACCACTGAAAGGCAGAGAGAACATCAGAAATGAAGAAAGGACACAAGGCTCTGTGGTATCTAATGAGCCATGCTTTCATTCCAGCTGGCTAAACTTGGAATCCAAGCATTACCTAGTACCAGTGCAAAAGAAATTCCGGCTTTCTCATTGAACTTCACTCATAATATCATACTTAACCTAGGAGGCTAGTTAAAAAAAAATAGCCCCATTTGATCATTGCTTAAGGATAAGGCTGTCTTGGATACAGTGGTTGTGATATAGCCATATTACATCATTGGCATTCACTAAGGGTAGTTGACCTTAAGATGAGGGCTGAAATAAGCAGATGGGCTGGAGATCTCTCCTAGTCCAATTAAGACCTACTACTTTTCTCAGCCCCACCTAGAGTATCCAGTGGAAACATTTTGCAAGAATTTTAGTTTAAGAGTTAAGTCTTGCTGTGTCCACAGTCCAGCCACGTTATAGCCAGTCTTGGAAGTGAGCTGAACTCTGTATACTGTAGAATAGATTGAAGGTAATAATGGTCCACTTTCTGGCTTACTGCATCATGTTAACACCTTGAGTAGTGTCAGAAGTCTTTAAGATTCAGGGCTATCTGTATTTATGCCATACTTGAATATCAGATTAACATTTGAGAGAAAATACCATTTTATCATAGTCATAGTAGATTGAAACATAAATTATTTACCTGTTAACAATCCATGAATATTTGCCGAGTGCCAACTATGTGTCAGGCATTGGGATAAATATGTTAGGTATTGGGCTAGATCAATCAGCATTGTTAGACTGTATGTTAGACTTGTATGTTCCCACCTCTGTGCCTTTCCTTGTGCTGGGAAGGCTTCCATTTTCCACATCATATTGCATTCTAGTGGAATACCAAGGTCAGGTTCAAGTCTGAGCTTCCCTTATTAAGCTCTGAATCACTACTGCTTCCTAGAACACTTTCACTGATATACACTTGGTATTTGATTACATATTGTCTATCCTTCCTCTTCACCTAGCACAGCACTGGCCATGTAAATTGCTCAGAATTACTGTTGATGGATTGCTTTCTGATCTTCTTCATAATATTAGTATGTTGACAAATGGGGCAATAAAAAAGGTGCTTTGGGCATATGCAACTGAAGAAAGTGCAGTTATAATTTTGACATCTGGTAAGAATATCCTGATCTGTAATTTTAGGAAAGAAAAAAAAATGTAGCTCTCTTGTCAAAGCAAAGTAGCAAAGATCCTATAAACTACTCCAATTTTGTAAGAAAGATCATATTCCTATCTAATTTGATTTGAAAAATCTATTTGTACCTGAACTGAGTTTAGTTTAGTTCAGACATTGCATTTGAAAGTAGACAGTACCTTTTAGTCTTACTCCTTGCTTCTTGACTCTTTTAGTAAATGCCTGCTGCATGCAAATATGTTTTCTATGCCCAAAGCAATAAAGAGATGTTTAAAAACAGAATACCCATGCCAAAAGAATTCTGGTTGCTTGTCTATCACACAGATTAATCCTTCTGAAAAGTGGATTTTTCTCATTTGCTTTAATGATGCTCAGAGTAGGTAGCTATGATTTTTTTTTCCTTTTGGCTGGGTCTTATGCTCGTCAGTCCTCTGAGTATTTTATTTTGTTGTGGACCATTAAAGAGTTGGGTTGATAATGTTCCATCATTTTGCAATCATGCAGAGGATGAATTTCTCTTTTAGACAAATAGAGTTAAAAGGCTATTATTTTTTCCTCATTCTCTTTCCAAACTAATACGTCATGTAAAAGCCATAGGAATATTTTATCTTAAAAACCTCCAAGAAACATTTTTTTTTTTTTTTTTTTTTAGTGTGATGCTGAGGATCTAACCCAGTGTCTTATACATGCTAGGCAAGTTCTCTACCATTAAGCTAACAACCCCAGGCCATTTTTCTAAAATTTATTTTTTTGGTACTGGGGTCTGAACTCAGGGGCACTCAACTACTGAGCCACATCCCTAGCTCTATTTTGTATTTTATTTAGAGAGAGGGTCTCACTGAGTTTCTTAGTGCCTCGCTGTTGCTGAAGCTGGCTTTGAACTTGTGATCCTCCTGCCTCAGCCCCCTGAGCTGCTGTGATTAAGATGTGCACCACTGCCCTCAGCCTAAGCAAGAAAGAGTTTTAACAGAGTATATTCTTATCTAATTTGCAACCAAAAAGATAAGATAAAAGATAAGGAATTTTGGGAGAAAATTTGAAAGTTAGTGATTTCCTTTTTGCTCTTCTGCAGGGTATGGTTCTGACACAATATTGCTGAGACTTACCTCCACTTTGAGGACAGGAGTTTTCCAGTTTTCTAATTGGATTTTACAATAATTAAATCCATGAAGATAAGGCAGACTACTTGAATTTTGATAAACAAATTGTTATTGGACTTAGGGCAGACTAAAATATTGAGGATAATTTCATCTCAAGATCTTTAACTTAATTATATCCAGGTATATTCTTTTCCAAATTAGTTTGCATTCGGAGATTCTGGGTGTTAAGGCATGTACCTATGTTTGGGTGGTCCACCATGCAACTCACTACAGAGGTTGAGCAGTTACCCCAAATATACACCATAATAAGGGTTAGAGTAGCGATTGTCAGAGTTTTCTATTAATATTTAAACCTCATGAGTAATAATAATAACTTAAAAACACAGACTCAAGAAGATGATGTGGCTTTTTCAATATTTTCTGAACAATACACAACATTCATATTAAATGGGTTTGAACTTAGCATACTTTAACATTTTCATCATGCTTTGCATATATCACGTATTAGTACATAATTTATTTCTTAACTAATATTTTCACTGATGAACATATAACTTGTCAGAGATTAGTTATAAACAGTGAAGTAGTTAAGCACATGTATGTTGAGATCAGACAGATAGAATGTGACCCTTGCTGTTGCAGGATAGACAAGACAAGGCACCGAAGAGAGCAGGAATCAGTTTTATTTGGCTGCAGCCAGGCTCAGAGGGTACAGCTTTTGCTGTAATGAATCAATCCCCTGAACTCGGAGTTCAGGTAGTTTCAGAATTTTATATCTAGCATGTAAGGGGAGGGGCTCAGAAGTTCACAGTCTGCAGAAGTTCACATAAAAGCAGCTTTTTCTTTCACTGTTCTGGGCAAGTTAACCCTTCAAGGACAACACCTGAGAAGGGGGAGCTTTTTCTTCCCCCTTTTTCCTCCCCCTGCCAGCTGTTACCATGGAGCCCAATTGGTAACTTCTCTTATCTTAAAAATATAGACATCTCTGTGAAGCTCCAGCTCAAGGCCAGAGGCCTTGTTAAAGAATTTGTATTTTTTATCACATTTTGCATTTGCAAACACACTTCTAAAAAACTACTATACTGGATACATGTTTGTGAAAAACAAGTAAAGGGACGACATTCAGCACCTGGAGTGCTGATTTCTTCCCGGCCAGTGGCCAAGTAAAACAGGGCAACAGGAAAATAGGAAGTTTATCTACATTGAACTCTTTTGCAGAGACTCTTTTGCTGACAGTCCTAAAATCAGCCATGGTGAAGATTTCTGGAGAAGCTCAGTTAAGATTTTTTGTGGAGGAGGGGGGTGCCACTACTTTACTATTGTGTGCATTTGGAGTAATTGCTTAACCTCTGTAGTGGGTTGCATGGTGGACTGCCCAAACATGGGTACATGCCATAGCACCCAGAATCTCTGAATGCAAACTAATTTGAAAAAGAATGTGCCTGGATATGATTAAGTAAAAGATCTTGAGATAAAATTATCCTCAATATTTGAGTCTGCCCTAAGTCCAATGACAAATGTCCTAATGAGGGGAAGAGTAAGGGAGGCTTGAAAGAGATAGAAGAGAAGACAATAAAGGCACAAGCCAAAGAATACCTGGAGCTATAAGAAACAGGGGGAAGCAATTAAGTATCTACCCCCAGAGCCTTTGGTGGAACATGGCCCAGCCAAACCTTGATTTTGGACTTCCGACTGCCAGATAATGCATTTGTGCTGTTTTAAGTTTTTGTTAATTTGTTACAGCAGCTTTGGGAAACCAAACAACCTCCCTAAATTGGAGTTTCCTGAAGTACAAGATGGAAATAATGATGATGGGCAGTTTACCATAACAAGCACTACCTCAAAGTGAGAACCGAAGGAGATAATGGTCATAAAGAACTAGTGTGGTGTGTGGCATGTAGTAAGGGTCCAGTGAACCTCAGAGAGTATTAATACTGCTGTTCAACTAACCAATTTCACAATAGCTAAACTGAATGATGACTAAAAAAATGTATGAATAGTAATAATTTTATTCTTCTTTTACAATTCACAACAATTAGGTCTGCCCTTTTCTACAGTAGCTACCAGCCCACTCTGTCTGCAGCAGCAAATAAGCACTGTCTTCATTGATGACTCTCCAAATAATTATTAGAGACCCAGAATTGGGAGGAAAATGTATTTTTAAGGTCTCCTATCTCACTTAAACTTTAAAAAAATTTTTTTTAGTTGTAGATGGACATAATATCTTTATTTTTATTTATTATTTTTATGTGGTGCTGAGAATTGAACCCAGGGTCTCATGCATGTGAGGCAAGCACTCTACCACTGAGCTATAACCACAACCATCTCTTAAACCTTTTATCCTATAGATTTTGTGATGATGAAGCTCAATGGCAATTTTTTTTTTCATTTCTTTCTCTTTTTTTGAGCAACAAGATCTGATACCTGTTGGAATGTACACATCATAACATATAATTTTCATCCCACCTTCCCCTGAGGTGACACTGACGAAGGGTCTCTGTTTTGAAAGGAAGAGTCTTTCAGGGTATCACACAATATATTTATTAATATTCAATCACTAACCAGTAATACAATTCTGACCTACTCTTCCCGTTTGAGGCCCTGGTTAGGAATTCTAATATCTTATACCACAGCATTGAGAATGATGTCACCATGGTGTAATATATCCCACACCTGTAATATCTAGCAGGATATTTGGCATTTTGTTGGCTACTTTGTAAATGTTCATTGGATAAAAAGTTTTGGAAATCCCTGGTCTCATAAAAGAAACAGCTGTTTCTTTTGCTGTTTTTGTCTCTGGGATAAGTATGGTGGTTTTTCTTTTGTTGTTATCACTTCTGAATGATGACCAATATCTACATCTTCTTTAGCAAAATAAGAACATATGTGAACTGTTAGTTAGAAGACCTAGTTCTCAGACATACCTCTAAAAGTCTTTGGCAGCCTTTAATGCATGCATGGAAGAGAGGATTGCTCTGAGTCTGCTGACTTGGGGACTCAGAATTGATTTGTGCTGGCTTTGCATGTAAGGACTTATTTAAGAGTCTGACTTAGGGACTCAGAATTGATTTGTGCTGGCTTTGCATTTAAGAATTTATTTCTGAGGGTGTTTTGAAAGAGACAGAAGATAGAGGCAGAAGTTGGTCTGTGGTAGCAGAAGAGTCTTTCTCTTGCTGGTGCTGAGGCCAGGACTTCCCCACTGTTCTTGGAGTCTAGGTTGAGGATGCAACACAGAATGTGGACAAGTCATATTTTCTACATGTAGGTAGGGAAAATGACACCTGCTTAGTGAAAAAGGATAATCCAGTAGAATGTCAATCAAGAGAAAGATTACAAATTGAGGAAAACTACATGTTTGTAAGAATAAAAGATACTGTATTTGAGAAAATAACTTAAAGACCCGAGAAGTTGTACAAATAGAGGATCAATATTATAGAATGCAAGCTTTGTAAATGTCAGCTTAGAATTTGGGGACACAATCAAGATCTTTTTCAGTAGGTGAAAACTTATATCCATATGGAATACCATTCAGCAATTAAAAGGAATGTATTATTGATGTGTACAACTTGGATGACTCTAGGAAATTATGTAGAGTAAAAAAAATGATTAACAAAGTCACATCTTATACAATTCCATTGCATAATATTCTTGAAGTGCTAAAATTATAGAAGTAGCGAGTAAATTAGTGTTTGCCAGGATTAAGGAGAGAGTGAGATTAGAAGGGAAGTTGGGGACTGGGGACGTGGCTCAGTGGCAGAGCACTTGCCTAGCATGCATGCAGGGGGTCCTGAGTTCTATCCCTAGTACTGCAAAACAAAAATAATAATAATAATAAAAAACAAACCCACAGAATGACTAGAGAAGGGAATGGGTGTGCCCATGACAAAGCAAGAATGAGGGTCCTTGTGGGAATAGACATGTGCTATCTTAATTATATCTAATATCCTGGTTGTAGTTAGGGTTATGATTTTTGCAAAATGTCACCATTGGGAAAAAGTAGGTAATGTTTACATGGATCACTCTGTGGTATTCCTTACAAATGATTTGAATGTAAATAATCTCCAAATAAAAAGTTTGATCAGCCTTGGGGGAATGTGATGAAAGAAAAAAATTCAATAAACGGAGTAACTTGCTTAGTTTTGGCCCTCCACTTTTTAGCTATAAATAATAAGAAAAATTGTGTTAAACATTGGTTCATTATTAACACCACATGTCTCAGAGGATATAGAATGAGAAGTTCTAGCCTTTGATGACATTGATTCTGGTGGAGAGAATAGCTTTATACGTGTAATTTCATCTGAAGTAAGAAAAAACCCTATCAGGACTAAATACCATCATCATGCCTTATTTCTAAGTGGAGAGATTTTCAGCTGCCTAATACTCTGTCATTTTTCCTTTTCACTTTGTATTTATCAAAAACACTAGTAGTGCTATTATTTGAGAGAAAACCTTAGTTTAAGGTATATTTAAAACAGCCCCTAAGATGCAAATTTAAATGAGGCAAAACAAAGAAACTGCTTTAAAAGAGAGGGAAAACGTAATTCTAGTGTTAAACTTATTAAAAAATCAAATCCAGTTGGTGTTGGAGCATATGCCTGTAATCCCAGCTGCTCACGAAGCTAAGGCAGGAGGATCTAAAGTTAACAGCCAGCTTGAGCAACTTAGTGAGACCCTGTCTCAAAATAAAAAAGAGCTGGGATGTAGCGCAAGGGTAGAGCTTCCCTGAGCTCAATTCTCAGTAACTAACACACACACACACACACACACACACACACACACAAAATCAAAGCAATACGGAGTGATTTGAATGAAAGAGAATAAACTATTCAATCTTTAGTAACAATATAGTACATAATCATGCCTTCAACATAGAAACATGTACCCTTATCAAACTCTTACATAAGGGAGATTTTTATATTTATAAACGCTTTCATTTTTCTGAAAACAAACTTTTGTTTTGATTACTTATGATAAATAAAGCACATACAATTGCAAGAATATTACCAGTGTCTGAGCTAAGAAGTAAATTTTAACAGATTTCTGTAGCAGTTGTACGTTTTTTTATTTCCTTTTGGTGGGTAATCAGTTAGCTTGTGGTTCTTTCTGGTGACAATTTTATATGTCACATATGTTCCTCTCATCTGATTGAGGAATGAAACCAAAATAACAGGTCAAAACAGCAGGGCATATTTATGGCCAGGCACTGTGCTCAGCATTTACATGGATTATCTCATAATAGCCCTCACAATCGCCTTATGAAGAACACTCATGCACATAACATACTTTGATCAATTTCATTCCCCTGTGCGTTCTCTGTCCCTCCTCTCCTCCCCCCTTGTCCTCTTCCTCTACCTTACTGAACTTCCTTCTATTTTCACGAGATCCTTTCTCTCCCGCCCTGCTTTTCTCTTTAAGTTCAACATATGAGGGAAAACTTATGATTCCTGACATTTTGAGTCTGGCTTATTTTGCTTAGCATGATGTTCTCCAGTTCCATCCATAGGAAATGATAAGACCTTTGGCTTTGGTAGCTGAACAAAGTCACACAGTTCCCTTGTCTAGTAATTTGATGTGTAATTTAGTATGATCATTTATTTTCTTTATATTCATTTCTTTATTTATGAAAAAAGGAGTATACTTGCTGTGACCTGATAGCAATCTTAGAAGTCACAGCATCAAATTAGAACCCAAACAAGTCAGCTCTGCTCATCTTTAGATAATACCCCTCTAAAAGTAAAGTGAGCTATGGAATATCAGTGCCTTAGGTATCTAAGAACCCCATCTGTGGTGATGTTCAAGTGTGAAAGCACATTTTTTGGGGCAACTAATGATCATTTTTAACTTTCTTCTTTTTTTTTCTCAGTGTTGGGGATCATACCCAGGGCCTCACACATGTGAGGCAAATGCTGTTACCACTGAGATAAATCCTCATCCTTATTTTATTTTTATTTTGAGGAAGGGTCACTAAGTTTCCAAGCATGGCCGTGCAACTTGTGAACCTCCTGCCTCAACCTCCTGAGTACTTTATTCTTATGAAAGGGATCTCCAATGTATTATAAGAATAGGAATCAGAAATCAGAAATTTAGGATTTCATTTTCATAAATGATGTATGTGATTATGGACAAATTATTTAATAGTCATGATTTCAGTTTCCAAAATGTTTTAGAAGCAAAGACTACAAACTGGATGTTTCTGATTATAATTTTTATGTAGACTTCTCTTTTGGGTCAGCGGAAACATTTCAAACTGGCTATGTGGATATCTTATTGACATCTCACATGACTCATTCAAATCCTTGTTTCCATTTCTCCCAAGACAGACCCTCAAATGTAAGTTTTCATTCGTGAGTCATTCTTGCCTTCTGTTTGGAAGATACCCTGGGCATTCTTGTCTCTTGTGTTTGGAATGCCCTGACAATAGTCCACACTTGGAACCAGTTTCCTATTTAATATATTTAATATTTTGCCTCTGAAATATGGGTTTTTCCTTGAACACTTTACAAGCCTCATAGACTTCTTTTTCCTTTCTCTGGTACAAGTACCTCATAATCTTGCGAAGCAGTCCTCCTTTGCTGTTTTATACCATACTTTAAGCTTTCCTTCCTCCATATTGTTGTATACTGTTCCTTCCACACTTCTCAAAATGATGCCCATTTTAATTCAAAATGCAATTTTCTTTCCCCAAACATTTTTGGATCCTGTAAATTGAATGCATATTTTTTTTTCTTTGAAACATTATAGCATTTAAATTGAGTATCTCTAATACTAATAGTAATAGCTGCAATTTTTTCCCCTTGGAAACATCACAGCATTTAAGTTATTAATAATAATAATAATAATGATAATAATAGTTAATGCAGGTTATTTCTAATGTGTTAGATATTATGTTAAGAATTTATATGAATATATGAAAAATATTCAATATCTTTAGTAATCAAGGAAATAAATACAAATCAAAGCTGCACTGAAATTTTATCTCATTCTAGTTAGAATGATACTCATCAAGAATACATATAATAATAAATACTGGTGAGGATGTAGGGAAAAAGTAAGTCTTATACACTGTTGGTGGGATTATAAGTTAGTACAACCACTATGAAAATCAGCATAAAGTTTCCTAAAAAGATTAGGAATGGAATATGACCCAATTATACTACTCCATGGTATTTACCCCAAAGAATTAAAGTCAGCACACTATAGTGATATATGCATACCCATGTTTATAGCAGTGAAATTCACAATAGCCAAACTATGGAACCAGCCTAGGTGTCCATCAATAGATGAATGGATAAAGAAAAAATGTGATTTATATACACAATGGAGTTTTATTCAGCCACAAATAAGAAGAAAATTATGTCATTTGCAGGAAAATGGATGGAACTTGAGAACATTATGTTAAGTGACATAAACCAGACTCAGAAATCCAGGGGTCTTCAGCAGTACAGAATAGAAGACACAGAGACAAATTCACACATCTACAGTCATATGATTGTTGACAAAGGTGCAGGCAATAACTTTTTCAATAGGAACCTGAGAGCTCAGGAAATAATGCTAAGAGTTAATAAATAGGGCAGCATCAAATTAAAAAGCTTCTGCACAGTAAAGGAAACAATTAGGAATGTGGAAAGAGAACCCACAGAATGGGAGAAAATCTTTGCTAGCTACTCTTCTGACAGAGGATTAATATTTAGACTATATAAAGAACTCAAAAAACTTTGCACCAAAAAATTAAATAACCTCATTAATAAAAGGGCAAATAAATCAAACAGACACTTCTCAAAAGAAGAAATACAGGTGGCCAACAAATACATGAAGAAAATGTTCAACATCATTAGCTATTAGGGAAATGCAAATCAAAACTATACTGGGATTTCATCTCATACTAGTTAGAATGGCAGTCATCAAGAATACAAAAGGGTTGGGGTTGTGGCTCAGTGATAGAGTACTCACCTAGCATGCATGAGGCACTGGGTTTGATCCTCAGCACCACATAAATATAAAGCATAAAGATATTGTGTCCACCTAAAACTAACAAATAAATATTTTAAAAAAAGAATCCAAATAATATTAAATGCCGGGGAGAATGTGGGAAAAAAGGAAGACTTTTACACTATTGGTAGTATTGTAAATTAGTATAATCACTATGGAAATCAACATGAAGTTTCCTCAAAAGATTAGGAATGGAATATGACCCAATTATACTACTCCATGGTATTTATCTCAAAGAATCAAAGTCAGCACACTATAGTGATACATGCCTACCCATGTTTATAGCAGTGCAATTCACAATATGCAAACTATGGAACCAGCCTAGGTATATCTATCAACAGATAAATGGATACAGAAAATGTGATATATGTACACAATGGAGTTTTATTCAGCCATAAAGAAAAGTGAAGTTATGTCATTTGCGGGAAAATGGATGAAACTAGAGATGATCATATTAAGCAAAATAAGTCAAACTCAGAAGATTTAGGGTCATATGTTTTCTCTCATCTGCGGAAGCTAGAGAGGAAAAAGGAAAGTGAAGGTGGTGGTGGATCTCCTAAAAATAAAAGGGAGATCAGTAGAGGAAAGAGACCAACGGGTGGGAGGCAGGAAGGGAAGGAGGAAGTGCTGCGGAGTGACATTGGCCAAATTATATTGTTATATTTTGTGCATGTATGAATATGTAACAAAGAATCCCATTAATATGTAAAACTATAATACACTAATAAAGTAGGTGGGGGAAAAATCAAGGGGCTTCTATTTTCTCTCAGATGTGGAAACTAGAGACAAAAAAGAATAAAGGGGGATCTCATGAAACTAGAGGGAAGACTGGCAAAGTAGAGAGGAAAGGAGATGGGGGAGAACAAAGAGAATGGGGAGTGAAATCCATCAACATAGGTTATGTGCATGTTCAAATAGGTCACAGTGAATCCCACTGTTATGACTTTAATGTACCAATAAAATTAAAAAAAGAATTTTTATGTATTCACTCTTTTAATCCTGTAGTATACTTAATATTATTGCCCCAATTTTCCGGATGAAGACAAAGAGATTCTGCCACATCATGTAACCTGCCCACATTTATAGAATTAATTAATTGCAGGTCAGGAATTAGAACCTCTGTCTGCCAGGCTCCAGGGACACTTTCCTCTGTCTAACTTGTTTTATGATGACACTTATCACCTCCTTCTGGATCACAAACCCTTTGGCAAATAAACCTTCCTTACTCTGTTTCTCCTGGGTTGCATTATATAGTAAGGGACCAAAAGATATTTGTTGAATTTATTGAATTTCTTTCAATGACAGTTACAATAGCTCTTGTGTAAGTAGAATAAGTAAAAAATATCACATGTTTGTAATAGGTAAAAATGTATTTGGAAGCACATAATTCATACTGTACAATGCATGTGTTCCATACAATATTCTCATCTTTTCCATTACTCTCATTTCCTGAGATGGATACAAATAAATGCCACCCCAATCTTTGGGAGAATGTGACCCTACGTTTTGAAGTGAAGTAAAATATCAACATGAAAGATTATGCTTTTTATTCTTTTTTTTTTTAATACTGTTTTCTTTAAAGCGGAGGCAATTGCCTAGTTTTGGCCCTACCCAGTTACTAAGGATGATGGTCCATATCAAACTGGACTGTACTTTGAATAAAAGAAAGTTACATAGTTGTTTCTCATTCTTATGTAGTAAATGGACTGGATCTTTGGCAGGTGTTTCCCTCTCCCAAATTTTGAACTCTTACTTAATAAGGGGCAGAGATATACATGGCAGCCTTAAATTCCCTGCTGGTCTTGACCATCTGGCACATTTTCTTGGAGCTTGTGACATAGATTTTTGAATGTCAGAGCAGAAAAAACTTTTTTGCTAAAAAGACACTTTATATGTCAATCATCATTAAAATAAAGATCTCGAGTGACCTAAATAAATTCCCAGACATGGGAAGAATTCCTGCCAATCACTGTTCTTGTATGCCATTAGTATAGTGAAAGTAAGGCAGCAACAATTTATACTAGTTCACCTGTCTGGGGGTCAGTATGGGCCAGACTCTCATATTCTCTATAACCTTTACCTTTGGGCCTTGGCCATTTGCCATGTCTCATTAAATTTTTGTGTTAGAAGATTCCTGTAACTTATTACATTCCTATTTTGAATTCATAGTTAATTTTCCAGTACCACTATCATTATCAGAGTAATAGCTCAAACATATAACATATTGAAAGGTTTATAATGGTGTTCTGATCCCAGAAATTTACCACCCAAAATATAGTCAAGGAAATTATTTCAAGTGTACTTGAGTGTAATGAAAGAATATACCAATCCCCAAAGAGTAGCTACAATTTTCTCTTTAATTCTTCTGGAGAATCTCCTGTGTGCAAACTCTGTGCTCAATGGTACAGGAGACCTCTAATCAGTACAATTCATGCAGTGTACCTTGACAATTTTGTTGAGGAGTTAAAATATATATGAGGCAATAACTGTTTAGTCAGCTTTCTGTTGCTGTGACAAAATACCTGAGATAAACAGCCTAAAAGGAGGCAATGTTTATTATGGCTCAGAGTTTTAGAGCTTTCAGTCCATGGTTGGTTGGCCACATTGTTTTTGGGCCTGTGGCAAAGCAGAACATCATGGTAGGAAGCATGTAGTGGAACAAAAGTGCTAATGTCATGGCAGCTGGGAAGCAAAGAGAGAGAGAGGTAGGGGCTGGGGTTCCAATGTCCTCTTTATGACCCACCTAGATCACTGATAATCACTTTCCAGGGAAAAAGTTAATATAAAAAGAACTAGGAAAGAACAAAGTAAAACCTATTGGTATCAGCATATGTGAATCACTTAGTATTTAAATTTAAGAGAATATAGCTGGATGTGGTGGCACATACCTGTAATTGTTGTGATGCAGGAGGTTGAAGCAGGAGGATTGCAAGTTCAAGGCCAACCTCAGCAGCTTAGCAATACCCTGTCTCAAAATAAAATAAATAAATAAATAAAAAGGGCTGGGGATGTTACTCAGTGGTAAAGGCTAAAACCCCTCTGGGTTCAATCTCTAGTACCAAAGGGAAAAAAATAGATAGATTGATAGATAAATTCATGCCTTTAAATCTTATAAAGCAATTTTCCATAAAGTAAAAGTGATGATGGCTTTTTCAAACTCACTTTCATAGATTCCTACAAATTATTGATAATAATTTATAATAAAATTATTAATAAATTCATGATATAATAAAATTCATGACATAAGGAAATAAATTGTCCTTAACAAAACTGAAATAAAATTCACAAATAGACTATATCAATGAAATATTAGTATATAAGCAAATTTTTAAGGGATCATAAAAATATTCTGTTTAAGAGTGGCTTTTCAATGAATGGTTAAAAATACAAGTCTTAAGTTTTAGTTAGTAGACAAAGATCAAAATTATTCATGCTAATATGCATTACTACCCACTATTGAGTTAAACAATCTAAAAAACTATGTTAAAATAATGATAATCAATATTTTTAAGAAACCACTATGTTCCAGGCACTATTGTAAGTGAACTGGTATATACCTCCTTTAATTGTATGGGAAATAATCCCCTTGGGAATTTGGGAGACAGAAATTTGAGCAACTTGCCCAGGAGTACAGCATGAGGGCATCTGAGTCAGGAGCTTGCTCATACTCTAACTTCTGTTGCCAATACCAAGGATGTTGAAGAGTTTAGAAATGAACAGTGAAAATAGCTGCAGCTGGACATCATGACCACATAAAAGCCACTCTGATGATGTGTCAGTAACAAAGAACACAATTCCAATCATTTTTGTGTGGGTGTGCTTGAAGGTGCTTGGTGTAATAGCTCTTCAGTAGAATACCAAATTAGAATTCTCTGCAAACTTTAGCAATGTATTGATTTAAATTAATAAATATTAAATTTTAGTATATTTAACAAATAAGGAATTCCCTATACCTTAGCAGGACATAATAATAAAAAAACTCTTTGGGAGAAGTCCTTGAACATTTGAATCAGTGAGGGGTCCCTCCAAGAGGTTGTCATGAACTTGTCAATGTCACCACTGTGGACATTTTTTGAAAAGAACTTCTAGTTCAGAGGAAGGGAATGCATTTTACTTTAAGATGGAGTTGGATTCTAATACAGAGTATGAAATTTACAATGTGTATAACTTGGGGAGTTACTGTGTCCTTTGAATTTCTGTAATAATTTGTAAGGGAAGAATGATATTTAACTCACAGGATTCTTTTCAGGATTAAGTGATATATTATACAAAATGCTCTTAACAAAGTGGTAAACATGTAGCAGGGGCTAAATAGATGCTATTTTTCTTTCTTGCTCAGATAATATATGAGAATAATTTATAATAATCTACAAGTAATTTTATAATTTGCAGCATAATTCTCTGGTAGGCAATTTTTCTCAGATTCTTGGGAGAGGTAGCCAGGAAGACCAGGAAGCCACTCTACTGAGTCAAGAGTTTTTGTTAAGGCGCTGCAGCGAAAAAATACTTGTAACCTAGGGCAAGGGACTCTGCCTCTTAGTTGACTTTATTATCTGTAAAAGCAACATGGTGAGCTCTTCTAGCTTTAACATCCCATGGAGGACTCACAATTTGGAAATAGAGATCTTTTCCATTACTGGGGGGAAAGAAAGGTAAGAGTTAAGGGGAGAATTTGGACTGAAAAACTGAATGTCCATATTGCTTCTAGGAAAAAGACTCAGGTTTATAAGGTTTTGAGGAAATAAGCAGTGTTGTAACACTCCAAGGGTATTGCTGTTAGATAAGAAATAATTAGTGTTTTGGCGGGTATGACAACATATGCCCAGGCAGCAAAAGCGAAAATAGACCTATGGGATTGCATCAAACTAACCAGCTTCTGCGGAGCAAAGGAAACAACCAAGAGAGTGAAAAGCTCAGAGTGGGAACAAATATTTGTTAAGCTGTGTATCAGATAAGCAGTAGTTAATGTCCAAAATCTATTAGGAACTCATCCTACTCAACAGAAAAAACAACCCCCCCCCCCAAAAAAAAAAAACCCAAAACCCCAAATAACTCAATTAAAAAAATGGGCAAAGGACACAAGTGAACAGTTGCCTAAGAAATAAGACAGACAATAAAAAGGTGCTTTAGCATCACTAATCATCAGGAAAATACAAATCAAAACCATAATGAGATATCATTTCACATCTGTTAGAATGACTATTATAAAAAACAAAAGAGATAACAAATGTTGATGAGGGTGCCAAAGCCTTTGTACACTGTTGGTAGGAATGTAAATTGGCACAGCTATTACAGAAAACAATACGAAAGTTGATTAGAAATTAAAACGAGAACTGCCTTATGATCCAGCAATCCAGTTCTGGGTACATATCCAAAGTCTTGAGATAACTGTACGTCCAAGTTCACTGCAGCATTCTTTATAATAGCCAAGATATGAAAATAACCCAGGGAAAATGTGACATATTATTTAACATTACAACAGAAGGAAACCCTGCCATTTGCAAAAATGTAGATGAACTCGCAGGATATTATGTTAAGGGAAATAAGCCAGGCACAGAAAGAAAAATACCATATGATTTCACTTGTATGTGGAGTCTAAAATATTCAATTTTAGAGGAAGAGAATTCTAAAAAGAGTAAGAGATAATTTTGGGGAGGAAAGACTAGAAAGAGTTTTCTGTTCAAAAGGTTAGTGTAAATAAAGACCCAAGATATATGTGAGAAACGGAACAGTCAGGGACTGCTGAGCAGTGAAGCTAGGGAAGCCGATGGTTCCAGAGCACCATGGTGGGGTGGGATCTGACCTCAGGGGTAGGGTTGACTCTGGTTAGTGATTACTAGCCTTTCATTATAACTAAGGAAAGAATAAAAGGTAGATGCAGATGCTGGTGTGACCTGGGTATCTCCCAGTTAGTGGGTCTTGTGAATTACTGCAGATATATGCAAGAATGTGTCCTACACAAGCCATTAAAGGAGGCACAACAAAATAATATTAGCAGGAACCCTCAGGGTTGGAATTGTAGAAGATGATTTGGAATAGGAGCAAGTTGGAATCAGGAAGAAGAGAATGCTTTTGTGAGAAGATGGTGGAATGGGATGGGATGGCAACTCTGGAGAGATGGAGGATGGGGGAGAGCGGAGAGAAAGAAAGAATGGTTACTTAATTGTTGTGAGAGGTAAAGAAAAGGGAGACATTCAGATGGTAATTGTCCGACATAAACAGCTGAGTGGCTGATAGAGCCATTTACGGAGAGAAAGCTAGAAGAAAAGTGATTGAGGAAGAGATTGTTGGAAAAAAATCAAAAGTTCAGAGTTGAACATAGTAACAGACTGAGGAATATGTGAGTGTAGTGGGTTGAATAGTGTTCCCTCAAAAGAAATGATCCTGTGAATGTGATTTCTTTTGGAAAAAAAGTGATCTTTACAAATAGATGTAATTAAGTTCATGATCTCCAAACACCATCCTCCTTGATTATCTAGGTGGTCTTTAAATCCAGTAATAGGGAAGGCACAGAGCTAGATTCAAACAAAGATGAGGCTTTAGACTTGAAAAGAATAGAAATGGGAGATGGGATATTTGGCAAGAAAGAGGTTGAAATTATGGCTGTAGAATGATAAGGAAACTCCTTTGAAGTACACAGTACAAACAGAAATGGGTATGTTTCATAGATTTGCAACTTGAATTTTTACAAAAGAAACAGACCCAGGACCAGCTCATTACCATGGCTGTGGAATGTAGTTTAAAGAATGTGAGAGTCAGGAAGAAGGGAGAAAGCCCTGGGGATGTCAGATAGAAGGACATTCTGATGGGATTAAAGAATCCAGGCAGAAGTGGATTGAGAGAAAGGATCGGAAGTTGTGATTACAGAGGGAGACTAAGGGTTTTATTTCATGTACTCAGTTTCAGTGGTGAGACTGATGTGGTCCTTGGGGATGGATTGCTTATGAGGGGTAAAGGAGGTTGCTTTGTGCCAAGAAAATTAGAAACCAGGTCATTGGACAAATCATCTGCTCAACTATTTTTTGGCCATCTCCAGTAATGCGAGGACTTGGAGTTAAAAGGAGCCCAAATCTTTTTTCCCCATATTTTCAATTGGTGCATTATAATTATGCCTAACAGTGGTATTCATTGTTACCTATCCATACATGCACATGATATGACAATGTAATCTGGTGAATATCATTCTCCAGTATTTTTCCCTTTTATTTCCTCCTCTTTTTTCAGATCCCTTTCCTCTACTGGTCTTACTTTAATTTTCATGAGACCACCCCCGCCCCCCCGCCCCACCACCCAGCACATCACCTTTCTTTTCCTTTATCTTCTTGATCTTTTACCTATGAGAAAAAACATGTAACTTTTGACTTCTTGAATGTGGCTTATTTTGCTTAACATAATGCTCTCAAATTCCATTCATTTTTCCTGCAAATGACATAATTCCATCCTTCTTTATGGCTGAATAAAACTCCATTGTGTATATATACCACATTTTCTTTATCCATGCATCCATTGACAGACACCTAGTCTGGATCTATAATTTGGCTATTGTGAATTGTGCTGCTATAAACAGGTATTATGAATGTACCACTCTAATGTGATATTTTTAATTCTTTAGTATACATACCAAGGTGTGGCATAGCTGGGTCATACAGTGTGTGTCAGCTTTGCATTTTTATGATCAAAATACCTGACCAGAACGACTAAGAGGAGAGGAAGTTTATTTTGGCTCAATGTTTTAGAGATTTAGTCCATAGTTGGCCATGTCCATTGCTTTGGGCCCAAGGTGAGGCAGAACATCATGGCAGAGGAACACTGCTCCCCTCATTGTGGCCAGGACAGACAGAGAGAGAGGGAAGTGACCACAGGGAAGATGAATCCTTTCAGGGCATGCCCCTAGTGACCTACCTCCTCCAGCCATGCCCCACTGCCTATAGTTACCACCCAGTTCATTCAAATTAGAATGGATTAAGCGGGTTGCAAATCTTACAGTTCAATCATTTCACCTTCAGACATTCCTGCATTAACATAGGAGCTTTTGGAGGACACCTCATACTGAAAGCATAACACGGTGGTTCCATTCCTAGTCTTTTGAGAATCTCTACGCTGATTTCTGTAGTGATTGTACTAATTACTATTTCATCAGCAGTGTAAAAGTGTAACAAGAGCCAAAACCTTAAATGAATATGTGGGATTGACCTGGTATCCAATAGAAGACAGCAAAGAAAAATGGCAGAGGATGAAATTATAGGGAAGGTCTCAAAAGAACGGAGAATGGAGAGGGAGAGAATGAAAATCCTGAAGCAGAAGTATGGTTTGAGAGGCCCCTGACTCCACCTTCAGATCGTCTGAGGTTGGGAGAAAATAGCAGTTGCTGCTGGAGAGGGCTTCAGGGGAGGCAGAACCTGGGCAGAGCTAGCCTAAGTGAGTACTGGGGAGTAAAAGCAATTTTCAGTGTAAAAGTTGGTGGTAAGAGATATGGGAGACCCAGGAATGGAATTCTGAAGAATATGGGGGATAAACGGGGCAGGCGAAAGCAGGGAAGGATGTAATAAGACATTTTGGGTTTTGGTCAGGATTACTGTTTACCACTGATTTGATGAGATTCTGCCCCTTGGCCAGTTTCTTGACGGGAGTCTTAGTGTTACCTCTTAGGAAGCTCACCTCCTCTATGTTCAAGTGTTCTTCAAGGTAATTTTAATTCCCTTCTTTAGGAATCCATATTTTTTCTAATTCTCTTAACTCTCAAACTTTTCTTTGATTTTTAATACCTTGCTTGGATTGAACGATTAAATTTCAGACATTTGGGACACTCAGGAGAATTTGGTTATCATAATGACAAAAAGCACAATTACCTCTTTTCTATTGAAGTGACTGAGCTTCCTCCCTCTCTCCCTTTCTTCCTTCTCTTTCCCTTCTCCCCTTTCCCTTTATTTCTTTCTCCCATTATTCCAAATATAACATTTTGGTATAAGGACTCTCATATAGTAATCCTTAACTGAAGTTTTCCCTGTGTGGTTTGTTATTTTAATTTCTCCCTTTTTCAGGCAACATGTTAAAAATGCTTTGTTAAATTGCTTTACATGGTAACCAGAGCCTAATAGCTACAGATCCTGTTTTGATGGAGAATTGACAGTTGTTATTTTTGAAACTATGAGATGTCTGCCACTGAGTGGACTTGAATTCACAGAAAGATTACGGTTTTGAGGTTGAAATGCTGAGGTAATAAGGCAAGTGTGGGCCCTACCATCAGAATGAGCTGGCTGTTACACAGGCAGCGTGGCTAACAGTTCCTGGTTTCATAAAGCACAGGTTAACTCTAGGCTTACACTTTCCCATGTCTATAACCATTACGTGATGTTATAATGTCTCTCTAGGGGAATTTAAGATACTTACATCCATGTGCTCTGGTGAAATCTCATGTTTCATATCTTCATTTAATGTCTAATTAAAGGTATCATGTCAACAAAAAAATGCAAGGATAGGAGGAGAATTGTAGGAACTTTTCATATTTGTTTTCCTCATAATCTTACTCTAGTTTAAAAATATACTTTAGGGTTTTAAAACATTGAACAGATTTTGCTCTGTTTTTAAGAAATTCAATTTTTAGGAGTCATTGCTTTTTCACATATTATGTTCTATCCCCTTGAAGATTTTTTTGTACTTTAATGCAAAACAGAATTAAACTAATGTAAAAGATGTGTATTATAGACATATAAGTAGTGTGAATTTATTATAATAGAATATAAGATGCTTGAGGGGACAGTTCTATTAATATTCTTTTATGTTCTTTATGTGTGACATCAGCTGAGTGGCAATACTTCTAAGCATTAAGTATTAGTAGTTGCCTTGTACCAAGAAGTTATTTAATTTCCTTTCAAGTTTGGTTTAAAGTTGTTACATAAATATCAAATTATTTTAACATAAAAATATTTTACATTGTTAAAGCAGTATTCCATCCCCTCTGATTTTCTGGTCTAGCTAGCAAACATGTCCAGGTCTTACAGTTGCTTCTGCATATGGAACAATTTTTGGACTCCAGATTCTTTGCCTGAAGACTTGTTCAATGGCATTTGATTTAAAGTTTAACCCTCATAAGCGTGTCCGATGGTTAATGAAGAGAAGAGGTTTTACTTCCCACTATTGAAATAATCTACAATTATTCATGTAGAATAATTTAATTCATTGATTTATTTTGTCATAGTATCATCATTTATTTATATTTTGTTTACTGTCAGCCAGAGTTCTTATGGTCTTTAAATCCCTATTAATAAGTAATAACCGCAACAATTGAAGTTAATCAAGTGGCTAACTGCTGACAAGCACAGTTTTACACACTTTGCATCATTAAATTTTAAAATCCTTTAGTAACCAGATGAATTACGAATGTTATTCTTTCATTTTAAAGATGAGTAAATTTAGACATGGCACAAGGTCGTGGAGTTAGTGGGTAGCAGAGCGGGGATTCAAAGTTGTCAGTTTGGATCTAGACTCATGCTCTAATCTTGCAGTTACTTTTTAATATGGTCTGATTTACATACTCACAAACTCTAGATGTAATTACTATTATTTATAAGTAGATGTTTTATTTAAGAAGATTTTAGATTTACAGGAAAATTTAAAAGAAGTACTGAGAATTCCTATGTACCCCGTAACTCCTTCCCTGTTTTAACATTTTACGTAACCACTGGTAAAAACTAAGATGGATTTTGGTGCATTACTATTAACTAAATCCCATACTTAATTCAGATTTCACTAGTTTTTTCCATTATTGTCTACAATACCATATAATATTTAGTCATCTCATTTGTCTCCTCTGGTCTGAAACAGTTTCTCAGTCTTTACTTTTTTTTTTTTAAATTATGATTTCCATTTTATTTGATGTATGTATGTATGCTTGTATGTATTTAAGGTGGGGCTGGGGATTGAACCCAAGGCCTTGTGCATGCTAGGCAAGCACTTTACCAGTTGCGTTATATTCCCAGCCCATCAGTCTTTCCTTGTTTTTATTTTTCAGGAATACTGATCAAATAGTTGGTAAATGACTCTCAATTTAGATTTGTGTAATTTTGTTATAAATTTGGGGAAGTGTACCACAGAGATGAAGTATCCTTCTCATCACATCATTCCAGGGGTGCATGATATCAACATGACTACTTATTGGTCAATGATGTTAACCTTAATCACCTTAAATCCCAAGATAGCATTTGCTAGGTTTCTTTACTGTAAATTTACTCCCTTCTTTTCATATTTTATTTTTTGGAAACAAGTTACTAAGTCTAACCCATGTTCCAAAAGACAGGGATAAAACTGTTTTTAATCTGTAATTTTTATATCATAAGCTTTTTCTCTTTCAAATAACTTTATGTATCTTCTAAGAGTATGGGGACTTGTTGAAGTCAAGGAGAGGTATGGTTATGAATGACATAAACCCAACAGGAATAGGGATGTATGAGATGAAGAGGAAAATGTGTATGTAGGCTCCTATTCAGAGCCATTGAAACACATCTTTTTTTTTTTTTTTTTTTTTTTCCCCTTTTGGTACTTGGAATTGAACCCAGAGCTGTTTAATCACTGAGCCACATCCCAGCTCTTCTTGTATTTTATTTAGGGACAGAGTCTCACTAAGTTGCTTAAGATCTTGCTAAATTGCTGAGGCTGGCTTTGAATTCACAATCCTCCTGCCTCAGCCTCCCAAATGGCTGAGATTACAGGCATATGCCACTGTGCCAAACATATCTTTTTATTTAGAGATTTTGATCTAGTATTTTCTAAAGTGTGTTATACAAAATATTAGTTTCATGGAAGTCAATTTGTTTACTTGAATTAAGAAATCCATTACTAAACAAGTCTGTAAGCTGTTGGTAAGATGAAGATAAATTTCTTTGTTTCAGTACTTTTCGTAGACTTTAAAAATGACTACAATTCTCCAAGAGGAGTAAGTAATATTCAGTGTTTCCAAATTTTGTATTCTCTCATAATACTTAGAGCATATAGGCATCTTAAGGAACTCACACTTTGTGAAAATATTTTATTTTCTAAATTTTTCTCTATTTTTGATCCCATCTTGCTGTCTGAATCCTTATGAAACTTATTGGTGTCTTAGAAAACAATACAACAGAATCACCATATTACAATAATATAGTTACCATTAAAACATTTTTTGTAGCTGTTATTTTGGAGTTTTGTGAAGGTTTGACAAATAACTTTAATAAACTTACTGGTGGCATATTTTAATTCATCATTTTGAAGCAGTAACTTTGAAATGATCAATAGTCAGTGATCAAATGGGATTGTGCTAATATAGTAAAATAATAATAATGATGGAACTACAAAATAGAAAACCGACTTTTAATTTTTGCAAGTTGAAAATTATTCTTGATGATTCTTCTAGAAAAATAAGACCAAAAATATTTTGACAGAATCATAGGAATGGTAATGTAACCTCTAAGTTTTGAGAAGTCTTTGAATCAGCATTCAAATTATGCCAATGGGGAATATAGTCATTTCAGATCAGACAGGGATTTTATCCAAAATTTGAAGGATAAGCCATAAGATATCTACCAGGGTTTTAAAAAATATTCATCAGCTGTTGTTTTGGCCTGTGCTCAGTGATACATAGAGCTTTGCTGTGATGCAGGCTTCTCCTGGTGCCTCTGTAAAGTTTGCATTCTGGATCCACTTTCAGCTCCTTTTGAAAACTGACTCCTGGGAAATATGCCAATTTGGATGCATAGGTATTGGTAACTGTGTGTGTGCATGTATTCGTGTGGGCACACATATATATTTGTTTTGTTTTATTATAATATCTGGATGTGAAGTTTCCTGAACAACTAAAATGAAACAATGTTGAATGTATTCAGGGTACCTTTAAAAGTACAAATAAACCCAATCAAATATCAGGGAACTCAAAATAATTAATGTTGAAGTCCGTGATCTTGAATCAATCATGAGGCATCTCCTTGCAGCTCTAAATAACAGGTCGTACATTACAGTTGGCTGTTCAACACTGTTGACTAAAGGGAGTTTTTATTTTCATCTCACTTTTAACTGATATAAAGAATCCAATACTTAGAAAATGCTCCATTTACTTTGAATAATGGGATGATGTTGAGGATCCTCAAGACTGGAGTGCAAGTGATTTCTAGGTAGGTGTGATGCTTCGTATATTAATAGTAGTAATACTAATAATAGTTAATATCTACTCAAACTTACTCTGAGCCACAAATGAGGCTAAATTAGTCTTTATTTTTTAAAGTATCAGTTTATTTTAGTTGACACATAATTATACATATTTATGAGGTACAATATTATGTTTCAATACAAGCACACTTTATGTAAAGTTCAAACCAGGGCAACTGGCATATCCATCACCTTAAACATTTATCATTTCTTTGTGGTGAGAACATTCAAAATCTTCTCTTATATTTTGAAATATTGCATTAATTTTTGTTATAGTCACCTTTGTATGCAATGGAATACATATATTCTTCCTGTGTAATCTATTTATGTACTATCTTTCTTTAACCCTCAGCACAATACTGAAAATTGGATACTATATGATTTCATTTTAAACTTTATTTGATTTTATTTCTAACACCATTACGTATAAATTTGATTGCCAGAAGTTCAAATAGTACTCACAAATAGTACATACAAATGGGTATGTAAATAGAAAACAAAGACCTTTACCACCTAATATCAGTTACTGTTCATAGTTTAATACATGAACTACTGCCACAGTCTGGCTGGGCACAAAATCAGGAGCCACTCAAGCAGGAACAAACTTTATTCCTAAAACTCCCGCGAAAATGCCACGAAAGCGGCCTTCTCCCAGGACAGGCTCCGCCAACAGGAAATCCCTCCTCCGGAATTCCCTCCTACCACACTTCCCCAACCAATGGGAACTCTCCTAGAGTCACCTTTCAACCAAAAATGCCATGCATCATTCCTACTTGGCTATGGCTCTCAGCAAACTACTACATAATTTTAAAATCGTCACACATAAATTGGTAGTTAAAAAACAGGTTTATGTTAAACATATTATTCTGTAACTTTTTTTCTATTTAGTAAACTGAGAGCACTATTTACTATATACACATAGGGTGCATATTACTCCAGTCTGTGTAAAGCATAATTGAACTAACCACTCCTATATTGATGAAAATTGTGTATGTATCATTTTTTTGCAATAATAAACAATGCTGAATTGGACACCTTTATTCATTCCCTCTGTTCTCTCTATTTTTATGTAAGATGAAGCTGAGAGTTGGGCTGGATGAGTAACTTGTTCAATGTCATATAGCTAGTAAAGGGTGTGCCCCAGTGTGAGTCAGGTCTAATCCCCAAACTCATGTTCTCAACTGCTCTGTACTCAATGACCTAATGTGTTATCAGCGTGATGACATTTTTCGGTTACTTTTAAGCTTTGGAGTAAGAATATCTTTTCTCTCCCGCTAATTCTCAGTGCCTACACTTTATAACTGCATGTGACAGGTGAAACCAGAATGACAATTGCGTTGTCATTAGAGGCAACCCTGTGAGAGGGAAGTCAGGTGTGCAGTTAGGATTGTGTCAAAGGCAAATGTTGAGGATAGTGGGGACATTTCTTTAGTGGATCTGGGACAGTGTTGCTGGAGTTCTGAGATTAACTTCTTCTGCTCCTTTCTCTAAATTCTTTTGATCTGCTTGTCCTAGACATTTAATTCAAGTGTTCACACAAACTTTCAAAGAAGGGCCACATCTAGACTTCACTAATTTTTAGTTACTATCTTTGAAGTATTAAATAACTGCAATAAGCATGAATTACCTCTGACTTTTTTTTTTTTACTTTGAATATTTTCTTTGTCTACTGAGGAAATTAAAATGGCTACAAGTAATGCCATGAAATTCACTGAAACGACATAATTTCAGTGAAACCAACATGATTTCATTCAAAGTAGGTCCATTCTGGCAGAGAGAATTGAATTTTCCTCACATTTTCTTTTCCCTTCTTAAGGCATTCCTTTGCCTCTGGTCTAAAATAGTTTTAATTTCTTTGCAGGAGGGCAAAGGAATTTGAGCCTTTAAAGGCCCTTTTCTGCCATAGCTTACCTTTATCATTCTCATTTATATTTTTATGTTATAGCACTGTTTCACCACTCACATTCTTTCAAAGCATAAATTCATTTTAGTTAACTCTTCAGAAATACTTCTTTCCCTCAATCTTATTTTGGATTTTTCTTCATGGATCATTAGGATGGATGAAACAAATTGGAACAAATGAAAAAGACCTGGGTAGGTGTCAGAGGACTTGGGCCATTTTTCCTAACTTTTTTGAGTCCAAGTCATACTTTGAGATCTCATGGTCAAGGCAAGGTATTGTTTTAGACATTACAGTAACAATATATCCTACAGAATTAGAAAATGTGATTATGATTTCAGGAATCATGGATATAAATGAAAAACATTTACAAAACAAATATTCTTTTGTTAGCAATGTAAAGTTTTCTTTTAAACACTGTATGTACTGCTAATCATATATATATATATATATAAAACACTTGTAGAGGTATGGATTTCATTGCTCACTATAATGTATTTTGTGCTGTTTTAACAATACCACAGACTGGGTAGTTTATAAAGAATAGAAATTTACTGAAAAAAAAAAGAAATTTACTGGCTTACAGTTTTGGAGGCTAAGAAGTGTCAGCTAGCATCAGGTAAGGGCCTTCTTGCTGTGTATTAGCTGGCAGGAGGGATCACGTGGTGGAAAGGCAAAGAGAAGGCCAGAGAAGAAGTGGGTCCCAATCTTGCCCTTTTGTAATGGGTGGCACCCTCATTGTCTAATCACTGGTTCTATTTCTTAATACTGTTACATTGTAATTAAATTTCAACATGGATGTTGAAGATGACAGACAATCAAACCACAGCACTTAGGTTTTTCAGAATTTGTTCTTTGAAAAAGAGATGAATCTCCTTCTTCTCTCAACATTTCTTAGGTTCTCCCATCTACAAATGCATTATTTCCAAGATTTTTCATATAGTTTAATTGGATAATTTTATCTATGTATTCCTATAATTTATAAGCTATCAACCCATACACATCTCTGTTCACAGGGTAATTAATCCTTTACTAAAGTACTTTGACCTGATGTCTGTTTTATAGAGTTGTCCACACTTTCTGTTGAGGGAATATTAATTATTTTAGTGGGAAGGAGAACCGATAAAAATTAAATTGTGGAGATTTGTTTTGTATAATATGGTAATGACAGTAGACAATAATGTAATATATACTTAAAAACTGCTAAAAGAATAGATTTTAAATCTTCTCTCCACAAAAAATAAGTGTGTGTGTGTGTGTGTGTGTGTGTGTGTGTGTGTGTATTGGTTTGATTTAGTCATCCCACAATATATATATGTATATGTCAAAACACCTTATTAGATTCCATCTATATGTACAATAACAACAAAAAGACATCATTGCTTTAAGAATGTTTTCTTTGATATAAGGAGGCTGATTCATAGTGGGATAGGGAGAGGGAGTATGGGAGGAATAGATGAACTCTAGATAGGGCAGAGAGGTTAGAGGGGAAGGGAGGGGGTATGGTGTTAGAAATGATGGTGGAATATGATGATCATTATCCAAAGTACAGGTAAGAAGACACGAATTGGTGTGAATATACTTTGTATACAATTGGAGATATGAAAAATTGTGCTCTATGTGTAATAAGAATTGTAATGCATTCTCTGTCATATATAAATAAATAAAAACCGAAAAAAAAAGAGATTCTAAAACAACAAGCCCAAAATTTGTAATAGTCAGTTATAGGAGAAGAGAATATGCTTCAAGTAGAAGATGGATTCCCTCAGCTGTAGACATACAAATGAACAATTAAGCAGCCACAGCAACAACAACAACATAAACTAAGACTCTGCCAAAAATTTTAGTTTATTTTCAAGGAGTACCATGTGACTATAAAAAAGATGATCATGGGCTGCAGATGTAGCTCAGTGGTGGAGCACTTCCTTAACATGCACAGGCAGTACAAAAAAACAAAAATAAAAAATTAAACAACTGATCATGTTTAACACATTTCTCACTAGAGTTACTTTCGTAGAACTTCAAGTCATGGTTGAAGTGAAACTGGGGGCTCATGCTCACCGAGGATCATTCCCCTACTTTTACGTGACAAGGTGGGATGAGACATACAACCATGACTGATGTTCAGGGACCAACAAAAGCACATTGGATGCAACGCCCAGACAATGGAGTGATTTAAGGTGCGTGACTGACAGAAGCAAAAAGAAAAACTCACTGGGGAAACCCCACGTACCTGGAGAATGACAGAAAGGATAACTGTAGACTTGGCCCAGCTTTCTCACTCAGAGATGAGCTGTTGTTTTCCGTAGAAGTTTCTAGATGATAGTAAACCATCATCTCCCTAAAATGCAGTGCTCTCTTGTGATCTGTTTAGTTCCACACAGGATTTCTACTTCTACCCCCTTTACTTTCTGCTTGAATTGACAGTGTGCTTAGTATTACAGCAAAAACTTTGGTGTAAATATGGACACCCTCACTTCTCCAAACAAAAACAAGCATGTTATGTTACTAGCTTGTATGAAAGATGAAAAAAATAAAAATAATAATAAAAAAAAGAAGTTAATGGGACAAAAAAGTTAATGGGAGTGACCATTTAATTGTTTATGGGGACCTCAGTTACAATATAGCTAAGGTTTACATCCTTTCTAGACTCTATTAGAAAAAAAAAGAGCACAAAAATTGCATTTTCTATCTGTTTGTATTATATCCAAACATATTTTGGTTTAAAGTTGGATTCTAGCTAAGTTGAATCAAGTTGCTTTGTTTTCCCGTAACATCTTTCACAGTGGGCAGTAGTATTTCCTATGGACTTTTGGATTCATTGCCTTGGCTTTCAGTACCAATCCCACTATCATAGACCCCCCTTTAAATTTCTGTTATAGCCCAATGATCATATTTCACATGTGAATTAATCTCAGATGCAGAATTTCACTATCCAAAGTCACAAAGGTGGGACTAGTTTTAGTTTTTACTTTTCATTTCACTTGTCCAACACATTGATCATAGAAAAGAAGCCAGAGCCTGTCCTGTACTACATAGGAAATATTCTGGCTTTATGTTAACGCTAAGGACTTTCTGAGTCTAGAGAAGATAATGGCATAACTTCATGTGGAACATTATTGATCAAGTGATAACATTAAATTTTAAGAGTTTTGTGTATTTATTATCATCAGTATACAGGAGCCAAATATCTATTTCATGTTAATATTCATAGTTACAAATTTTTATTAATTATCTTATTGAATAATAAGAGTTGGCTGGTATTACTGCATCGAATCTTGGTTTTCTTGTGGTAGGAATTATTATTTTTTCACTTAAATAATTAAAAAAAATTTAAAATAGATGCAATTTTTGGAAACAGAGTTGAGATGTATGGAAGCTAAATAAGTATGAATTTGTAAGTAGAAAAGCAAGATCATGCTCAAAACTTTGGATTCCAAGTCTCCTATTATCTTCCACTGTCCAGACTGAGAAAGGTCTCGGGTCTCATTTGTGTCTAGTACTAAATGTACGCTTGCTGAAACTATGAGGAAACCTCGTTCCATGTACTCTCCTCCTGGAGGCTAAAGCCCAACTAGAGCAAACAATATCTCCAAGTGAGGCAGGAACTGTGCCAGAGTGGAGAACATGCTTTGTTTTTCACATTTATAGCTCTCCAGTTAATAGCGTATAACCATATTTCCATAGAGGAAAATGATAATATATTCATATAAACTCCTAGATGATAGGTTTAGGTGTGCCCGGGTGGGTACAGCACAGTGTGCTTGGTAGTAGAGTGGGGTGCCTGTCAGTATCTGAGGGATACATAGTCTGTGGACCCAGACAAGGTACTTGTTAGTGCTAAGGGTTACATGGGTGACTTTGGAGTGTAAGGGGGCTTCCCTGCTTAGAGAAGTTTTTTTCAGAGCCTTGTAAGGGTCAGCAAGACTTCCTTTTGGTCTTCAGGGCTGGGTCAGTGGAGCTACTGGGGCAGCTTCACAGGATCCCAGGTGGGCAGGATCTCAAGATAGCTTCATGCAGCAAGAACCTGTGTGTGGGAGGGCAAAACACGGGCAGGGTTCTTTTTCCAGGACAATGCAATAATGGGTAGTCTGGCCTCTCCAAACTTGGCTTAGGGCCCAAGAAGTTTGAAGGGTTCCTAGCAGTAAATTTCTCAGGTGCCTGTGGTATGAGTGGGGACTTCCATGGGGCTCCTGCTTACCTTTTCCATGACAAGCTAAGTCCCTTTTGGTTCATGTTGACCTTGGGAGCTAAACTGGTGGATGCTGCATGCTTAGTTTTCTTTATGAGTTCATCACATCTCTGTGATTATCAGTGTTTCTGCCACATCCCTATTATGTTCTGATTCTCTGCTTCAAACTCTCCAGTGAAATAGCTGCTGTTTTCCCCAGATTTGATCCTTTGTTTCATGGAAGGAAATGTGGCTGATCCTTCTAGCCAGCCATCTTGCTTAAATCTCTGTGTTTTTTTTTTTTTTCCTTTTTCTCTTACAAATGCGAAATGAGAAATTGAGTTTTGGAGTGGGTGAGTATTTTCTTTAGAATCACAGTTACTAAAAGAAAGGACCAAGGTCTTTATACTTGTCTATCTCCTTCTATTTTTATAGCTCCTCCTGATCTTAATTATAGTCCAGCCACCATATGCACAGAATGAGACAATACAATAAATAATCTGTCTAGTGAAACTAAAAATTAAAATTCAAACAAACTGAAGTGAGTCTTGTATCCATCAACATCTTCTACAGTTACAGGCTTTTAAGATCATTGGGGCATGCATAAAGGAATCCAGTCTCAATATTTGTAAATAATTTTAAAATTCTAATTATAATTCTTTAATATTTCTGTGCATCAGAAAGAATCATTGAATAGATTACAGCATTTCCCTTTGAGTATAAATTCTGAGAATTGGAAGACAACATGGGAAGAGTCTTGTTTTTCATCTCAGTATGCATTTTAAAATGTAAGTTGAGGGAAAGCAGCAGAACTGTTTTGAATTACTGAGTCCTGGGAGGTCAGTATTCCCAAGGTCTATTATTACTTATCATTAATTCATATTTTTTGCTGGGGAAGGAAAGTTCTCATCAGGTTGGCTGAACACAATATGCTATTAATTCTTTTTCTCTTTTCATGGCTTGATTCTTCTCTGAGATGGTAACTTAGATCAGATGCAGGAAAGCAACCCTCTCTGGAAAAGGAAGAATGTTTTTATATATTCTAACTTGGATAGTCTGAAGTCTGTCATATCTAAAGCATTAAAATATTATGTGCTTGACCAACCAAGAATGACAACTGTTCAGCTACACAGAAAATCTGTGTGGAAAACCTCCTCCCTGTGGTTTTTATAAAGCACACACAATGTAGTCAATATGACTGCAGTTCGATATGGTATTTGTTTTATGTAATCAAATGAATAGCACATTTATCCAGACAGTGCTAATGAATAGTAAGATTATCAGCAAAGCAGAAGACTCTATGTGGAGAAAATACTTTTATATCTGTGCCATAATGTAATAATGTATGTGAAATTTCAATAATGGCTTTCTCTTGTCGGGAAAGGGTGGTCATTAATTAAGCTGGTTTCCCATCAGAAAGTGTAATCATCACTGTTTTCCAGTGGAGTTGATTTTATAAGAACACAAAATATAAATCTATATTATACTTAATGTCATTTTCAGCAATAATAGAGGTATTAATTCAAATTCCTTTTTTTTTTTTTACTTCCTAGATCTTTATATTTACTATCCAGTTACTCTGTCTAAAGTAGTATGTGGAATCAGATGTGAGATAAGAACAATGCCCTGTTGGAATTTACAATCTATTAGGGAGACAAATATATCAATAGATAATTGAGAAGAAATAAATTTAGTTTCCACCTCACCCTTATGTATTCAATCAACCCCATCATCTTATAAAAGCCACGAATAACTTCCTAAAGTTAAATTCAATACTTTTTTTTTGTCTTGATGCATTTTATTACAAGCCCTTCCCATTCTCTAGAATAACTCTTGATTCTTGGTTTCTACAACATCGCTTGGTTCTTTTTTTTTTTCTCCCCCCCATCTCTATGGCTACTATTTTGTAAAGGACTCTATAATGTATTTTTAGTGGCCTACAGACCTTACTTTCATTTTATACTACACATTCACTATTTTTTAAGTTATCATCTGTGGACTAGAGGCAACACATGAACAGAATTGTAAAGGCTGAAGGAGGTATGGGAACAGCAGCCCCAGGGGATAAATGAAACCAGAAAAGTCAGTCTGAGGACTAGAGCCAAAGCACTCTTAGGAAGAGAGGATCCCATAAGGAACCTCAGTTTGTGATTCAGTTGACCTTGTCAATTTAAAGTCAAAGATTAGAAAGTTGCTTCCATGTTGCTTTCTCAGATATGCTTAGAAACTAGCATTTTGTCTGAAAGAAGCTAGAACTCTTTACCTCAAAAATTTTCTTCTGTTTATTAATGTGCTCTAAAATTTAAGAAGACACATTTTCTCTCTCCTTTTCCTATCATGGACACAACAAAACTATGTATTTGGAAAGGAGAGGCATTGAAACACATAATTTTCTCTTCAATTGAACCTTGTGCGAAAAATGTCATCCATGATTGCTGTGAAATCATTTACCATGATTGTAGGAGAGGTGGCTTACTGAAGGGGGAGGAGCAGAGAAACAGGCAATGCAGGAGCCTCTCAACCTGGGCCAAGTGTCTGGAGAAGGTATGTGTGTGTGTGTGTGTGTGTGTGTGTGTGTGAGAGAGAGAGAGAGAGAGAGAGAGAGAGAGAGAGAGAGGAAATCACCAATTGCAGAGCTTCTCAACTTTCCCAATTCTGGTTTCTCTAATGATAGAAGAAAGGAGCAAACATAAAACCTGGGAGAACCCATAGCAATATGCGCTTCTCATATGCACAGGTGAAAGTTTATAAAAATTTTTTTGAAATATTTTGTATTATTTTGAGAAAAAACCTCACTCTATTATAACCAAACTATTCTCATGTAAAGAGAATACTTTATGTAGTTTGTCAGAAAGGTGCTATTGCATTAAATCTTACTAGTTCAAAAATTGGTGCTTCAGTGAATAGAAGCCATCCCATCCATTAGGTTCAGAGTCATGGTAATTTTGAGAGCCCAGCTTCACGTGAACATAAGCCCACCAAAGGCTAAAGTGTTTTCAGTGCTTTTCAAGATGTGGTGCACTTGGCAGAGATGTTTGGATGTTGCCAGGTCAGTAGGGTGCAATACTTTGGCCCCTTTTGGTGGCACTTTTGATAAGTATATCTTTTTGTATATGTCACTTTGCAGATTAAAAAAGACTTTAATTATAGACTTTTAATGCCCTAGGGAAATTTCATATTTGTTTACCCATACAAATATTTTTTTTCAGTCCCTATTATGTGCCAGTACTGTCTTAACTTGGCAATACATTTCTTTAGGTAAGAAAGATAACTGAAGACATTATCGGTTACTTTAATAGTAATTATATTAATCACATGTAATTGACAAGGAAAATGACTATAATTTTGACAATGAATCTATTTTTCAGAATCTATAGGGTGATGGTGTTATGTATATGAAGGAATCCATTTATTCTTTGCATTACTGAACTGAGATATTTAGTTTTACAATAATGTTTGATAAATAAGTCAGTTTTGAAAGTCGCTCTTTATCATAAGGTACACAGCGGTTTTGTTTTTCATACCAACATGTATAGCCACAGGTCAGAATCAGACTATCACTGCTCCCTAGCCAAGAGCAAGTGATGGAGCATATTTTCAAGATAAATTCCCCTTCCACTATGCATTGAAGAAAGGGAAGAGGTATACTCTTTGCCTTGAGATATTCCTGGTGAATGATGAAGAATCCATCTGCTTGGAAATTCAGGGTCCCTTGATAAAGGTCACTACTCCTAAGGTTTGTCATTGTATTTGGTCCAAACTGTGAGCACATCTATGTACATTTTTTAATCTAAGCCCCCCCAAATTTATGAGACATACTTTATATAAAATCTGTTGACCATTTCCCACAGACTTTCTCAGGGTGAGTTCTTGCTCTTTCATTTCACTGGGTAAATGAATTTGGATACTTGGAATAGTGGGCCTTTCATTAAAAAAAGCAATTATAACTACATTACAGTGTTGTCCTAATGATGACATCTGAGTCTCACTATAAAGAACTTAGCACATTGCACAGCACATTGAATACATGTACTATTTTATGATTATTAAATAAATTCATTTTTCTTATAATTAATTTTGAACAAATTTCTTTCCTGTTCATACAAACTGGATATTACATTTCTTTATTACTTCCAAAATCCCCTCTTTCTTTTCTTGCTCCACTATTGCATATGTACAGATATTTGGATAAGGGGCTCATATACCAGACCACAAAGGAAGAGCTAAGAAACATGCTGTAAAGCCAAATACTTCACACAGCCTAATGCCAGGACCAGTTCTGGAATCTTTTCATCCAAGGAGTTTAAAAAGTGCATCTGGGTTGTTTATTTCCACACAACATTTGCTAGGCTATGAGGTAGGCACTTTGCATATACTTTCTCATTAAATAATTCTAGTACTTTGTGAAATACATTTTATTATCCAAATTTTACAGATAAAAACAGAAAAATCTGAACCTCAGAGAGGTTAGTGTTTTTATCAATAACTTACATTTACCTGCTTTTGAACAAGTCTTGAATACAGTGTTTTCCCATTAAAAACCCCAGGAAGATGGTGTGTCAAAACACAGCAGAGAAGTTGTTATTTTGACAGAATTCAGTCACTAACTTAATGAATTTTGTTTATCATATTTTAAAATATTATCTTTTTGAGGACTAGTGAGAATCAAGGTAAAATAATAATGAAAAAAATGTACCCAGGAATTTTGATTTCCATGGAAGCCCTTTGATTTAAATGAGTTGTGACTCAGAAAATCATGGTTTGTCAGACCTTGTATAGGTGTCAGCCATTTAGAAGAAATTAGATTGCAATAGATGGATTCTGTTGAGAGCCGAGGTCAGTTTTTACTGGGTTGGTCATGTAGGCATGGCTCTTGCCCAGGTTGTCTTAAAGGATCTACTTGTTACTTTGCAAAAATGTTTCCTATTTAATTAAAAAAAAAATAGCACACACTTTTAAACTATAAAATACTGTTGACAATAATTCTGTACTGCAGAAAGTTTTAAGAAGAAATATATAGAGGCTTATTTTTACAGAGTGATAGGTATATAATACTGTATGTAATAATACTATGCAGAGATATTATAGTTTATTTTTCTATGCCTATGTGACTTTTTCAATGTCAAAGATTCTTTAATACAATGTGTTTTAGTTTATCTTAAAATATCATTTTTCTAATTACAAAACTAACACACATTTATTAGCGATAATTTGGGAAAACCTAAAAAAAAATCAAATAAAAATCACCAATGATCATAACTACTGCAAAATAATCACAGCTAACATCTTTCCTTACAAATTTTTCCATACGTATATATTTCATGTATAATAATAGCTATTATTTTATGGAATTTGCCCTATGATCAAATGTTATTTTATTTATTCTAATTTGTTTCATATGACAGCAGAATGCAATATAACTCATATTACACACATACAGTACAATTTTTCATATCTCTGGTTGTATATAAAGTATATCACACCATTCGTGTCTTCATACATGTATTTAGGGTAATGATATCCATCTCATTCCACCATCTTTTTTAACCCCCTGCCCCCTTCCTTTCCCTCACACCCCTTTGCCCTATCTAGAGTTCGTCTTATGCTCCCATCCTTCTCCTCCCAACTCCTCTATGAATCAGCCTCCTTATATCAGAGAAAACATTCAGCATTTGATTTTTTTTTTTTGGATTGGCTAACTTCACTTAGCATTATATTATCCAACTCCATCCATTTACCTGAAAATGCCATGATTTTATTCTCTAATACTGCTGAGCAATATTCCATTGTGTATATATACCACATTTTCTTTATCCATTCGTCTACTGAGGGGCATCTAGATTGGTTCCACAGTTTAGCTATGGTGAATTGCTGCTATAAACATTGATGTGGCTCTCTCCCTGTAGTATGCTGTTTGTAAGTCCTTTGGATATAGACCAAGGAGTGGGATAGCTGGATAAAATGGTGGTTCCATTCCCAGCTTTCCAAGGAATCTCTGTACTGTTTTCCATATTGGCTGTACCAATTTGCAGTCCCACCAGCAATGGATGAGTGTGCCTTTTCCCCCACATCCAACACTTATTGTTGTTTGCGTTCTTAATAGCTGCCATTGTGACTGGAGTGAGATGAAATCTTAGAGTAGTTTTGATTTGTATTTCTCTAATTACTAAAGGTGTTGAACATTTTTTCATATATTTGTTAATTGATTGTATATCATCTTCTGAGAATTGTTTGTTCAGGTCCTTGGCCATTTACTGATTGAGCTATTTGTTTTTTTTTTGATGTTTAGCTTTTTGAGTTCTTTATATACCCCAGAGATTAGTGCTCTATCTGATGTGTGAGTGGTAAAAATTTGCTCCCAAGAGGTAGGCTCTCTATTCACTTCAGTGATTGTTTCTTTTGCCTAGAAGAAGCTTTTTAGTTTGAATCCATCCCATTTATTGATTATTGACTTTAATTTTTGTGCTATAGGAGTCTTATTAAGGAAGTTGTGGACTTATCTGACATGATGGAGATTTGGGCCTCCTTTTTCTTCTATTAGATGCAGTGTCTCTGGTTTAATTCCTAGTTTCAGGACTCAGTGTCTCTGGTTTAATTCATAAGTACTTGATCCACATTGAGTTGAGTTTTGTGCATGGTGAGAGATAGAGGTTTAATTTCATTTTGTTGCATATGAATTTCCAGTTTCCCCAGCACCATTTGTTGAAGAGGCTATATTTTCTCCAATGTATGTTTTTGGTGAATTTGTCTAATGTAAGATAACTGTCATTATGTGGGTTAGTCTCTGTGTCCTCTATTCTGTACCATTGGACTACCAGTCTATTTTGGTGCCAATACCATCTGTTTTTGTTACTATTGCTCTGTAGTATAGTTTAAGATCTGGTATAGTGATGCCACCTGCTTCACTCTTCTTGCTAAGGATTACTTTAGCTATTCTGAATCTTTTATTTTGCCAGATCAATTTCATGATTGCCTATTCTATTTCTATGAGGAATGTCATTGTGATTTTGATTGGAATTGCATTGAATCTGTATAGTGCTTTTGGTAGTATGGTCATTTTGACAATATTGATTCTGCCTATCCAAGAACAAGGGAGATCTTTCCATCTTCTAAGGTCTTTTTTGAATTCTTTCTTTAGTGTTCTGTAGTTTTCATTGTAGAGGTCTTTCACCTTTTTTGTTAGGTTGATTCCCAAGTATTTTATTTTATTTTTTTGAGACTATTGTAAATAGGGTAGTTTTCCTTGTTTCCCTTTCAGAGGATTTGTCACTGATGTACAGAAATGCTTTTGATTTATGGGTGTTGATTTTGTATCCTACTACTTTGCTGAATTCATTTACTAATTCTAGAAGTTTTCTCTTGGAATTTTTGGGTCTTCTAGGTATAGAATCATATTGTTGGCAAATAGTGCTAATTTGAGTTCTTCTTTTCCTATCTGTATCCCTTTAATTTCTTTCATGTAATTGCTCTGGCAGTTTCAAGAACTAAGTTAAATAGAAGTGATGAAAGAGGGAATCCCTGTCTTGTTCCAATTTTTAGAGGAAATGCTTTTAATTTTTCCATATTTAGAATGATGTTGGCCTGGGGCTTAGCATAGATAGCTTTTATGGTATTGAGACATGTTCCTGTTATGCCTAGTTTTTCTAGTGTTTTGAACAAATGTCATTTAAAAAACTTTTAGTCTTCAGAGCAACCTATAAAATGAACATTATTTTAATCCTTGTTCACTTTGATAAAATTGAAGCATGTTAGGTTAAGAAACTTGCCCAAGATTAAACAGTGAGTGATGGCAGAGGTGGGAATGACCCGAGGCAGTCTGCTCCATGGAATGTGCTCTTATTCTTGATGCCATATTGCCTCTTCTGTGCCACAAGAGATAATTTTGATTAATTTAGAAATATATGTTAATATTTAGCACCACTGTATATCATTTAATCTAAGACACTTTCTATTGTTAGCTGCAACATAATTTTATGGACCACTAAGGAAGAAAAATACTCTGCCAACTATAATTGTAAGATGTCATTGGTTATAACATACATCTTAATTTCAGAGATAGTAAGTTTTGAAAAGATGTGTTTTTAAGTCCCAGTCACATTTACAATTGCCTCAAAAAATTAACAAATAAACAAAACCTAGGAATAAGCCTATCTAAGGAAGTGATAGGTTTCTACAATAAAAGTTATAAAATTTAGAAAAAAGAAATTTAAGGTGGAAAGACATTTGTATTCATGGATTGGGAGATTAATATTATTAAAATGGCCACACTACTGACAGCAATCTACAGATTCAATGCAATCCCCTCACCAAAATATCAATGACATTCTTTATAGAACTAGAAAAAAAATCCTAAAATTCATACAGAAGTATAAAAGACCCTGAATTGCTGAAACAATCTTGAGCAAAAGAACCATACTGTAGACATCACAATACCTGATTCAAAATATACTATAGGGCAATTGTATCAAAACAGCATGGTATGGGCACAAAAATATACACGTTAATAATGAAATAGAATAGGGGGCCCAGAAATAAATCTACACTTGCATAACTACCTAATTTTCAACAAAGAAGCCAAAAACAGACTGGAGAAAAGATAGCTTCTCCAGCAAATAGAACTGCAAAAATTGGATTTCCACCTGTAGAATATAGAAACCACCTCCCTATCTCTCACCCTGTATGGAAATCAACTGAACAAATAACTTAATGTAGGATAAGATTGTTAATTATTTATAGTTTTGATCAAAGAACTACTGAATTTGAATTTCTCCTATGTGCCATATTTTAAAATATATTTTTATATATTATCACTGTTTCATACAGCTGGCTACTGAGACTTCTTTATGAAATCTTATTTTCAACGCATGTGATTCCAAAGGCCCTATTCTGTAGTTAAAAGTACCTTGTATACAATTTATGTGGTTACTAAAGGAAAACTTGGTTATACCGTGATTCTTATGCTTGGAAAAATGGTCAAACCACCCTGGGCCAGATATAGGAGAAAGGCAGCATAAGACAATATGAGTCTTTAAGCATTAATTGCAAGGAAGAGGAGTACATTGCAAAAGTAAAAATGCAGAACAGTTCTCAGATCCTGGATAGTTTTCAGTTCTTTATTTTTAAATTTTATTTTTATTTTTTATTTATATATGACAGTGGAATGCATTACAATTCTTATTATACATATAGAGCACAATTTTTCATATCTCTGGTTGTATACACAGTATATTCACACCAATTTGTGTCTTCATACATGTACTTTGGATAATAATGATCATTACATTCCACCATCATTAATAACCCCATGCCCCCTTCCTTCTCCTCTCACCCCTCTGCCCTATCTAGAGTTTTGTCTATTCCTCCCATGCTCCCGTTCCCTATCCCACTATGAATCAGCCTCCTTATATCAAAGTAAACATTCAGCATTTGGTTTTTTGGTATTGGCTAACTTTACTTAGCATAATCTTCTCTAACTCCATCCATTTATCTGCAAATGCCATGATTTTATTCTCTGTTATTGCTGAGTAATATTTCATTGTGTATATGCCACATTTTTTTATCCATTCATCTATTGAAGGGCACCTAGGTTGGTTTCACAGTTTACTATTGTGAATTGTGCTGCTATAAACATTGATGTGGTAGTTTCCAGTTATGTAAGCTATCATCTTGTTAGTTTTTCTTTAATTTTTTGTCTTGATGGAGTGGGTAAGCTTTTCTTTAACAACTAGGGAAGAAGCTGTTTGGGTTACTATTTAGACAAAGAATAAGCAACAGATTCTAAGTAAATGGTGTAAAGGGAGAAAGACATCCATTTAATCACAGATGCATCTACCTGGATTATTTAGATAGAATTTTTCTCAGGATATTTAAATTTTTTTTAGAAAATTATATACAACTTTGTGATGTTTTGAGAACATGTGATGTTAAGAGGGCATGCTGAGGTAATAAACATTAAAGAAAACTCAAACAATGGCCTTATTGAAATTAAACAATATGGCAAAAGTCAAACCAAATCTTAGCAACAGCAATCATTCATCTTCCTGAGGACAAATAGCCTGTGTTAGTCTTTGTTGCAAAATAAGCTTGTTTACAACTAGCCTTCTCTGATTGTTATTTCTACCTTATTCTCTTCTTGCAGAAGCGTCATGCATTTAGTGAGTCTGTGCTCGAGGGTTAGATGAACTGTGTAATCATCCTTGGCTCTTCTCTCTCACACTTCACATCCAACCCCCCAGGAAATGGTGTGAACATTATTCAAATCTGATCACTTCTCACTTCCACCATTGCTGCTCCTAGAGGACCACCATCTCCTGCTTGAGTTACACAGTAGGCTCTTTAAAAGTCTCCATTTCCAGCCTCTTCCCCATTGTCTAGTTTCAATACAGTGGTTGGAGTGGTCTTTGGAAAAGTAAGTCAAACCACATCACTTCTCTGCTTAAATTCTGCAGTGGTTCTGTTTTCACTCAATAAAAACCAAGGCTCTTTAATGGCACACAAAGTCCTTGCCTAGGAGATCTGATCTCAGTTCTTTCTCTGATCTCACCTGCTACTTCTCTTTTCCTCAGTCATTCTTTACCAGTCCTACTGGCCTTCCTTCTTCTTGAATATTCCAGATACCTTTCTATCTCATCGACTTCTCTTGAGCTTTTAATTTTTCCCTGAAAAGCTCTTTCCCCAGACTACCACTCACTTATTGGCCTTCTTTGAACATTTGTTCCAATCTTACCCCCAATGAGGCTTTCCCTGATGCTCCTGCCTACCTTATTTCATATTGTAACCTGTTCCCCACTTCCCACCCCTGCATTTCCTGTATCCCTAATCTACTCTTCTTTCTCCCATATTTAATACCTATAATATACTATATACCATACTGCATATTGTTATTATACTTAATGTTATTGTTAAGGTCTTCCCTGAACCACCACCACCACGATATAAAATTCATAAGGGCAGAGAGTTTGTTTTATTATTTGATATGTTCTGGGAACCTAGGTCTGTACTTGGCACATAATAAGTTTTTGATAAATGTTTATTGAATAGATGAATAAAAGTCAACTTGTTCTAAAAGTGAAATGAATATCTATGGCTTCCATCTAAAGTTCTTTATCAAACATTTTAAATTAGATTTTTAAATAATAAAATACATGGCACACAATTTAAAAGGCATAAGAAGATATATAGTAAAATTAAGTCTTATCTTTGTGGGCCATCTCTCAAGAGGAAGCTAATCACCAGTTCTTTTTAATTCTTCTTTTCTGATTTATTCTATGTATTTAGAAGTATATAGACATATATATGCTTTTTGTATTAACATATCTGGTAACATTTAATTTGGCTTGCTCTTTATAATTAACTATATGTTGGTGATTATTTAAGTGCACAGATAAATTCTCAGTCTTTCAAAACAATTTCATAGTAGTCCATTTATTGATGTATAACTGTTGGACAGTTGGGCAGATTTTCATTTTGCTCTTATTTATAATGTTGCAATCACTGTCCTGTGCATGTGGATATCAGTATAGCTCAAGGACCAAGTCCTAGAGAAGGAGCTATTGGATCAAATAATGCATGCGTTTCATTTTGAAAGCTATTGCCAAGTTTTCTTCTAAGAAAATGTTAACAATGAGCACTTTCCTTAATGATGTTAAGGAAATTTGTATTTCCTTACTATTTGTGTAACTATTACCCACACTGTGTGAGAATTTATATACTATTACCCACACTGTGTGATATCAAAAATTTTGATCTTTCATTGTTTATATTTTAAATTGATATAAGCCAATGATAAAAAGTAAAAACACTACAATGTACAGAAGGTATGAAGTGGAGAATGAAAGCTCCCAAGTCTTTCAGGTCCCTCATTTACAACCTCCAGAGATAATCATGGGAATATGCATCTTTTAGGAAATTTTCAATGTATATGTAAGTATTAAATGCATATATAGATAGTTATTTTATACACAAATATAAACACAATATAGTAATACTTTGCTACTTACTTTTTTTTTAAAAAAATGACAACGTGATAGATATCTTTCCAATCAATATATACAATGCTTTTTTAAAATTATTTTTTATGTTCATACACCAGACTATTTGCCATAGTTTATTTAATCTATATTGTGTTGATGAAAGTTTAAAATGTTGTAAAGAATTTTGTTGAAAGAATGTTGAAATAAATGGCTTAGTGTACGATTCTCAATTGATCTATTATTGAATAGTGCTAATATATAAGAGAACTATGAAATAAAAAGATGTGCATCTAAAATTTTGAGTTTCTTTCAAGTTACCATCTGAAAGGTTGAATTCTATTCTTTAACCTAGATATTTTTATTTTCTACATACTATTATCCTTTTACATTACTTGTTTTGCTTGTAGAATTGATAATTGTTCAACTGATGTGGAATGGTGTGTGTTCTAAAGGGATGTGACACTTGGAACAGAAACAATCTTTCTACTGCCATTGGGAATCTTCCAAAATCCTGAGTCTTCCACAAAATTCCCTGGGTAGCAAACTCCATGTATTGCAGATCTTGGAGAGGCCTGCATTACAATTGGCTGCCTAGAAGGAAATGACAGCATAGCACTTGTGCTACTGAAGTTAACACATAACTTTGTTACTTTAAAAATTTTGTAGTCAGAGGTTACCTTCCTACTAAAATTATTTCCCATATGTATTATCACCTTCTTCATTGTGGCTCAGAGTTGCTATTATAGCAAATAAATTGCCATCAATTTTGCATTATTGTCATCATCCTTAAGTATCTTTGCGTGCTGCCTAAGCTCAGGAGACAGAACAATTTACATATATTTTCAATCTATTTTAAAAGAATATATACATGTAGTCCTGCAGCTCATTTATTCTATGGTCTTGATAGGAAAGCTGGGCAAATGTAATGCAGTAGTTTGCTTGTTGATTGCAAGTACTCAAAGAAATAAACCATAAAATAAATTACTATTTATACAGATGTAAAGGTTGACAGGCACAAAATGCAGCAAAGTTGTTGTTTTGTTTTCCTAGAGATGAGCAAACTGTTTATTGAGTGTCTGTGCCTGATCTATTTTATCTGTCAAATGACTTTTGTTTGTTTATTTTGGAAATTATTTCCTTCCATCATTTTATAGAAAAGAGCTATTTAAAACACCCCCCCTTTTTTTTTAGCTTCTAGACTCATAGGTACTGCTCATGACAACTTAACAGGGCAGTTAGTTATTTCAATATTAGTACAAAGAATGAAGAGTAGAAGTAATTATAAAATACAATCACCTTGTTAGGCTAGAAATTGGGCAGCAGTACAAGGGAGCCAGCTTGAAGGAGTGTTTACCTGAGTTTCAGCTCAATAAGAAAAATCTGGCAATAATTAAAGTTCCAAGAAGGGCAGGAGTCAAGATCAAATGAGGTGAGGCAGGGGACCTATGGCATAAGTCTTAATTCAGTGGTTCCCAAATTTAAGTCATGGCAAAATTATAGAATGATATTTGCTAAAAACTAGATTCCAAAATCTCACTTTGAGACTTAGTCACAATGGCCATGGCCTAGGAACCTGCATTTTAGTAAATACTGTTGTTGGACATCATCTAGCTATTGCAGGTGGAGGGAATTCAACATGAAGGGGTGTTTCAGTCCAGTGGGTCAGAGATACAAGCAGAACATCACTGGTAGATGGTGTTGTGCCCTCTCCACCTGGCTGAATCTGATGGAAGATTTGAATTATTTTTGCATAAGAATTTTAAGTCTCATGGAAAGAGATAGATGTAAATTCTAGGATACCCCCACCCCCCCACATCTTACACCAAACAAAAGTAAGATCAAATTAACAGTTTTATTTTAGTTGTGCTGCTTGCTTTTGACATTTGTGATTTGGTTCAAGACCTGACCTTTGGCAGCTGTTGTAGTGTTCACTCTTACTCATTTTTTTTTTTCCATTTAAGAAGCTCTGTTGGCTTCAGGTCTGAATTCTTCCTGCCCAAACCTCTACCAAGCTGCTTTAATGTGTCTTCCTTATTTAGGTTTGCTAAATTGTCTTCTAGATGAAAGACCGTTTTCTCAGTAGGAATCGACAATGATTTTAAGCCAGATAAGCTAAAAGGACTATGAGTTGCCTTGGATTTATGCTTGACCTTAAACAAAGCTTCCAAACTCAAATGCCGTCAGAAGCTATGTGGGAAAGATGGCATGTGGGAAAGAAGGGTGTGAATCAGAAGGGAGTCATAAAAACAGAAATGGGGACGTGCACAACCTGCCTAAAAGCATTAAAAAAATCAGAACTAAGCACCATGTTGTCAAAACAAGACTGGGCTTCAGACTAAATTCTGCCTGCTGGCCATCTCTACATGCTCTTGATTTAAAGTCTTGGTCACATTATAGCCTTTGTCTGAGTTGGTTATAATTTCATAATGATGCTATTCTAATGATAATAGAATGTTACATATAGGACAAAATAGGACACATTCAGAAATTTTGGGATATATTGAGAAGAGCAAGAATGGGAGGAAGGGAAAGATGGGGTGGGGGAGAGAAAGAGAGAGAGGAAGAGAATTGACTCCTACATGACTTTAAATAAGTTAGTGTTTCTCTGAGTCTCTATTTCATGTATAAAATGGGGATAAAATATCTGTCTCAGGCAATTTTCTTAAGGTTTTCAATGCCACACATAAGCAATACTTGATATATGGTAGGCACTAAATAAATAAAATTCTTTAACTGATTTGATTTTATGTGACAGCATTTTTGGGAAGAGGGTGTAATTGTCCCACCACTAATATGTGTACTTGGTGATATCAAACATGGTGAAATGTTTCCCTTTCCCCTTGACAAGTCTGTAGATTTGCCCCTTGTCCAAGTCTAAACTGGAAATGTCAAATTGAGATTGCTCATGGCTGAGAATAAAAGTAGATTAACATTTTTACCTGCTAAATTAAAAGTCACACTCTTTCTGTCCTCCAATCCACTTCTTGTTCTTTTCTTGCCAAATCCAGGGATGATACTTACTTTTTTCTGAATGAGAGTTCTATCTAGAGGTTGGAACCAATAAATACTCTAGGTACCCGAATAGGGTGGGTGGAAGGAGTGAAATTTCTGTAAGAGACCAGAGGAGAAGACTTCAAGGAGGGCTCAGATGGTACCTTAGACACTTTAATGTTCCACACAGAAGGGTCAGTATCAGATTTCTCCGAGAGAACAGAGTGCACTAGTGAAGCCGCGGAAGGCCCCTCCAGTCTCAGACCAGCTACATAGTAGACCTAGGGCCCATTCCTTTTTTAACTGATGCCACATTCCCTCTCTCTCAGACATCAAACTTGTGACTCTGCACCATGTACAGCCAGAGGAGTGAGAAGTTGTGCTCCAGTTGTGTACAATATGTCAAAATACATTCTACTGTCATGTGTAACTATTTAGGAAAAAAAATTAAAAATCAATAAAAAAAGATTATACCAAACTCAAAATCTTTTGCACAGGAAAGGAAACAATCAACAAAATGTTGAGACAATCAAGAACAGGACAATATTATTTGCAAACAATACATCTGATAAGGGGTTGTTAATACCCAAAATGTATAAAGAAATGAAGTTTTAAATAATAAGTGAGGAAAACTTTTTTGGACTGGATTGAACATATGGCAGTGGTCAGAATAAATCTGGTCTGGGTAATGGTGGGTGGGGGGAATATATGCAAATTTATAAACATAGCAAGCTTCAAGTAGTGCTTTTTTGAGGGACTTACTATTCAATCAATCATGGCACACATATTCTGCAGTCTTGTTATATTTCTGTGTTTACTTGAAATCTCTCTGCTCTTTATAGTCCCAAGACCCTTGTGAGTACATGCATGGAAGTTATATGTAGGAGACACTAATGAGGAGCTGGGACAGCATTCATTTTTAATTTCTATGATTATCACATTAGCAATCTTGGCTTCAGCTAGAAATATTGTTGGAAAACTAGTGTTAGGTATTTTTTTACATTAACTTTTGCATTTGTTTATTCAAAAGTAATGTTTATTGAGTGGCTGCTTTGTGTCATATACTCTAAGGTATTGGGAACATATTTTTGAAAAAGAACAAAACTCCTGTTCTTATAGGTTTACAGTGAGAAAAGAAATTTTTTTGAAAAAAATCAATTATCCATATTCTATGACTATCATGGAGAAAAGAAAAGAATGATAAGGAATGTGAGTATCAGGGAGGTAGTATTTAAGCAAAGACCTGGAATAAACAGTGGATGAAGCCAAGATGATTTCTACCTGATCATCCAAAGCAGAAGTAAAGTTCTAGAGTGGCCTTGAGGGAGGAGAGTACCTGGCATGTGTGAGGAGCAGCAAGGAGATTCCTGTGACTAGAGTGAGGAAGCTGGTGACAGAGAAAATAGATAAAGCCAGAGAGGTTCTCTGAGGCCAGGTAAGAATCTGTCATCATAAGCCTTTGTAAGAATTTGGGATTTTATTCTTCTGAGTTCGAAATATATTGGAGCATTTGAGCATAGAACCGACATTTTGAAAAGATCACTGGTGCTGTGTAGGGAAAATGTCAATGTACTAACTATGCCATGATGAACACTTCATCATCTTGATGGAAGTGATAATGTACAAAATCAATCTATAGGCTTTGCCCCTGTATTTCTAAGGCAGAGTGTGCTCAGAGGTAGTTATTATATAGTGTGATATGCCATATGTGGTGTTATGCACTATAAGACACAGTGCTCCAAGGATATTTTTCCCTTGTAAGAGTGTCTTTAGTTTCAGTTCATAAAATAGTTTATGCTGCTTTTAAGAGTTGTCATTATACAGAAATATGGCATTGTTCTGTTCTGTCCTTTTTATTCTTTTTTTTTTAAACTCATAAATGCCACACTAAGTCTCTTTGCTAGAAGTAGGAAGTAGTGGTGAGTATCTTAGTTAAGTAGTTTCTAGTTTATTGTACTATAACTAAATGATTGTAAGTATAAGATAGAATATTTGCCAAGTCTCATTAAGAAGTTTTAGTGAAGTGACTGTTAAACGAACGATTCAGCTTGTTTACACAACTACAGGTTTGAGTGCCTTAGAGACGAGTGAAGTCAAACAGTTTTGAAAAAAAGGAAAGAAAGAATTTTTTTTTTGTTATAAGGATTTATTTTATAAAAAAGTAAGTCAATTATAGCCAAGAGAAACCTGGAGTAAAAGGCAAAAGGAAATATGTGAGTCAGGAAAAAGGATTTTCAGAAGATAGCAGGGCATTACCACTTTTAGACCATTTTTGAAATGTCTGGGTGATTCTCATTAAATATTCTTTATTTTTGGAATAAGCTAAAATGTTCCTGGACTATTATAAAATGGCTGAAAAAATACGATAATATATTCACCACATAAACTAGGAAGGCCTTAGAGAAAGAGAATATGACATTTTCCCTCACAGTGAGTTTCTAGACTCTAAAAGTCTGTGAAAAATTATTACTGAAAAATGAGATAATACCCAAATACTAAATAGAATATATTGTCAATGAAGACAAACTTGAATATTTTATTATTCTCTATGAAATGATAAATTATATCCATTTTGTCAGTAATAGCCTATCAGTGAGCTAAAATTTAATTAAAAATGAGGGAATTAACTCAATTTATTCTATAAGGGGAAGAATAACTAGAAATATGACCTTTCTAACTTAAGGAAATAGAAAGTTTTAATGTTCTCACTAATCCTTTTAAAGTGATATGCAAGTTTTACTTATTTATCCAATTGTCATACCAGTTTGACCCTCCTCCATAAGTTAAAATGTTTTATAATGGTTAATTTTTTTATATTTCTTACAAAGGCAATTACATACATTTGTTTCTCTATATGATTATACTTATTTTAATTTAAAGATCTGGAACTATACCTGAATGAATTGTTCCCTTTACCCTCCAGTGTGGGGTGGTATATTCCTTACCCCCAAATAAGTGGGTACTTAGAGGTTCAATGAAAAGAAATCAACATGTAAATCAAGAAAATGCATATCCAGGAACATACGTAACTTCTGGTGATTGGTTTAATCTTTTTAATTTTCTCTACTCTAAAAAGACAATTACAGAAAGATTAAATGAAAAATTATGTATGAACATCTAGTATAATATATGCTACTTAAAATTTAAGTTCTCTTCTTTTACTATCTAATGAATTAGTCAAAAGATATTATGCTGGTAGTCATAAGTGAAATACAAAAAGATCCCTTTATTGATAAATTCATTCTAATCCATGTCAGACAACAGGTAATTGAATTACTGTTTGGAATTAGTATTTGGAATTTTTTTTCATTATTTTTTAATTGGTGCATTATAGTTATATGGACTGTGATCTTATAGTCAATATGATGTAATCTTTCAGCTCCAAGCTCAGGTAAATTTTGAAGTTAATGGCTTGTTTTGGTGTCTTCAACCTTCTTATTTTATATCCATTTTCTTGTTTGGATGTTTTTCTACCTTTAATTGATTTTGTGAAATGTATGTTATAGACTCACAGAATTTCAAAGCATAAAATAATCTAAGATTAAACATGAGAAATTTTTATTTTGATGCAGGAATTCCTTTTACAACCTTCCCAGGAGGTGATTATTTGTCTCCTACTTTTGTACTTCCAATGGAAGTGAGTTTATACCTATCCAAATATAGCTATGTTGAGCATTATCTTTGCCCAGACTCCCTTGGAGTTGGGTGTCTATCACCTACTGAGTATATACCAATGGAATGTGAGCAGAGCTCTTTTAAATCAGAGATTTCAAAAATTGGAGAGTCCATTGTCTACCTGTTCTCTACTTCCTGTGAGACAGAATGTGGATGTACCTGCAATGCTGTTTAAGTCAGGCTGATCAGAAAAGGAGCAATGAACAAACAACCCTACCCGACCCCTCCTGTCACAAAACCAGAAAGCCAACCAACCAACCAAACACCCTGGAGGATGGAGGATGGCAGAGACACAAATTGAAGAAAACTGTGTTCTAAATGGCAACAACCTTCTGATATGTAACATTGGATTGTTATGTAACAGGAAAATAACTTTATCTTCTTGAGACTGGTGAATTAGTACTGACACTGCAATACTATGCCCTATCATTGTCCTAGCTCATGCGAGGGTACTTCAATTTTTCCTATTCTCTGGAAAAGATTGGTTAATATTGTATTTATCTATTTCTTGAAAGTGTCATAGCACTTGCCTATAAAATCATGGAGACTAATATATTCTTCAGTGTGTGGGGGGGAACCCCACAGATTTCGTAGCTACATGACAAATTGCTATCTATTTTTTTTCTGAGTCAATTTTTACAAGTTATATTGTCCTAGGAATTTTTCCATTTTGTGTGAATATTAAACTTTTGTTGGCAAAAGTTTTAAAAAGTATACAATGAATCAAAATGCATTCTGTGGTCATATATACCTAATTAAAATAGACAAATAAATTAATTAAATTTTAAGAAGTTTAATTTTTAAAATCTCTGTTATGTCTGCAGTTATGTTTCTTTTTTCATTCTTGTCATTATTTACATTATTTATTTGTGATTTAACATTTTTAAAAAATCATAGTTGTACTAGTCATAATTGCAGTCATATTTCTCTTTTCAAAGAACAACTTTTTTTTTCCAGTGATGGGGATTGAACTCCAGGAACTTTCACACGATAGGCAAGAACTTTACTACAAGAACCGACTTTTGGTTATATTAAAGTTTAATTAGGCTGTTTCCTTTAAATTCCAGTTCTAATATTATCATTTCCTTCTAAATTCTTGGGGTTTAATTTTTCCTAAGTTATTAAATGTGATACTTAGCTAATTAATTTTCAGTCATGACACCATAAATTATATAGAAATATATTTTTAAATTTCAAAATTTAGAAATTAAGTAGTTGTTTGAAGGAATTAGTATCAATTACTGAGAAAGATGTTAAGAATCATATTGTGATATTAGATTTGTCAGTTTCTCCTTGAGGTTCAATCATTTAAAGAATTTTTGCATTATGTATTTTGAACCACATTACTTGGTAAATATAAGCTTAGAATTATTATAATTTCCTAGGAAATGGAATATTTTTTATTATAAATTTCTTCTTTATATCTGTTAATCCTTTTTGCCCTAAAGTAAAATTTGCTCAGTAGTGATATAACACGTGAGATTTCTCTTGAATAATATTGGTGTTTTCCCTCCCTCACTTTCTTTGCCTTTTATCTCTACTTTTTGCAAACAACATAACAGTTGATTTTTAAGATCCAGTTTGACAATTTCATGTTTTAACTAAGTATTAGTTTGGAGTTATTGCCATATCTATTTATTCTACATTTTCCATTTTTTTCTCTTTCTTGCCTTCTCTTGGACTAAGTTTTATTTTTGTGTAAGCTTTATTTTTATTCCATTTGTCTCTACTGGATTCAAAATTGTACTTACTCTAAACATTTTAAAATGCACATTAACCACAAAAGTGTACATTTGACTAACAGATTTACGTTCTTCCTGAGCAATTCAAGGACACTTAAAGTGATTTAACATCAGCTAATACTTCATTCAATTTTATTTAGATTTCACTGTTTACCTTTTCTGCTTACTTGTCTTTTTTATATTTCATTTATTTCTTCCCTAATAATTTATTTATCCTGAAACATCTTATTTAAATGTTTAGGAGGGATCTCTTAATTATTATAAGTCATTTTTTTTGTCTGAAAAGGCATAATTTCATTTTGCAAACTAGTTTTCTTGTTTATAAAGTTCTATATGGTAAGATATTTTCTCTAGCATTTTGAAGGCATAATTCAACTGTCTTCTGGATTATGCCATAGTTATTTGTTGTTATGAGAAGTTAGATGCCAAATTCTTCTTGCTATGTAGACTGTCTTCTCTCTAGTGACTTCTAGATCTTCTCTGTTCCTTTGTCATGTGCAGTTATGTGATATAGTTTTGTTGTTAATGTGAAGAGTTCTTTTGGTCTTGAACCTCTTTGTTGAATCATTTTTGAATATTTGGTTGCATTATTTCTGCAAATATTTTCTCTGCTCTATATTTTTCCCATTTTGTAATTGTTAATATAATTTCCCCTTCCCTTTCTATGATAGATAAGGATATTCAGCTCTGGTGATAGCAGAGAGATTTGTGGGAGAAGATAAAGGCAGAGATTCATTATTTAGTATCTTCCCATTTTTGTCTGCAGTATAATATCTTTGCCAAATGCTTCCTCTTGAAGGATGCTTTCAAATCTGCATATGATGAAGTTTGGACAATAAGACTATGAATGCTTTTATATCTAGTCTGTTGCATTTTGTTAACTCCCTCCATGTCATGTTTTTAGCAGTTCTCAGTGTGTGCTTGTCCAATTTTGATACTTTCTGCACTCTTTGCTATAGTGGATTTTATTGACTTTCCTGGTTTGCTCAAATTAAAAGGGCTTATTTGCTCAGAGGGGTCAATGAATTGGGGGCAGAAGCAGTTTTGAATGACAAGGTATCATCTCTTTTATGTGTCATTAAATTAGGCTACTGTGGTCTTTCTGTATTTTCTAATTATAGACAACTTTGCTTTGATGAAAATTTAGAAAATGATGTTTAGGAAGCCCTATGCAACCAGTTGGAAACTTAGGAATAATGTATTTCCTTAATCAACACATACAAAGAGTTCTATTTAATAACCTTATTTCTTAAAATAATGATAAATTTAACATATCTGCTTTTTTAAAGGACAAAAATTAAGTTTATTACTTTTGTTTTTGGTAACTAAAGGATTATCAACCCATACTTCTAAGGAGGAAGGAGTAAATGAGTTAGCAAGACTTGACTTCAATTGAGTGAACATTTAAAGAAAGTTGGCTTTTTAAAAATAAATTCCATTTTATTGGCCAGTGTGGGCAATGAAAAAATATATTTCACCTTTTATTCACTTGTCTTGATATTTAAAATTTTAACATATTAGTTTATTATTAATTTTATTTTGCTAGCATAATGGGATGCCCATATCTTGTTTTCATTTTATTTCAAATGAGTAAAGTTGAACATTATTTGTAGGTAATCATTGTGTAATTTCAAGGTAGAAGTAACTTGCTAGAAGTGCAGTTTTGAAGTACAGCTATTGGAGTGCCTGGTATATTTAATTGATTTATAGGTTCTTTTAGTTGGAGAAGTTGGTGGAAGAAACACCTTCATGTAAAAATCATGTTGTTTTATGAAGGCACTGGAGGCTTAAAAGATGAGAAACAGGGGCTGGGGATGTGGCTCAAGCGGTAGCGCACTTGCCTAGCATGCATGCGGCCCGGGTTTGATCCTCAGCACCACATACAAACAAAGATGTTGTGTCCACTGAAAAGTAAAATAAATAAATAAATAAATATTAAAAAAAAAAAAGATGAGAAAGATTTATCATTTGAAATAAATGGTTCAAGGTTTTGAATTACCTGATGTTTGTTCAGTATGTTCATGTTGCCTAAACAAAAGGAGAATTAAACATCAAAACAAAACAACAACAACAACAACAACAACAACCCCCCCCAAAACAAACAAACAAACAAACAAAAACAATTAGTAGGCTAGAATTTTTTAACCAGAACTATTGGCGAGGCGTTTGTATTTTTGGGGTGTGAAAGACTATGCTGAGTAACTTGACACAGGAAATAGCCATGTGTGAACCAGAAAGTGTAAATCAATCTAGTTAACAAGCAGGGCCGGACAAGTTCCAGACAGTCTGTAGAGTTTTAAGTAGCTTGACCACGGGCCAGGTATGTTCGAAGGAGTCAACCCAAGGACAGTAAAGTCTTGCCACGAAGAACACAGCTTCCATACTTTGTGCCTTGTCTCCAATGTCATCTGGAAGAGAAGCAGAGGGTAGGAGATAGGAGGGCTTGCTCCTTTAACAGGATGATGCTGGCCAAGCGAGGTTGCAAGGGGAGCTCTGGCCAGCCAGAGCAGGGTGAGAGGCACTTCACTTTAGAATCAGCACTTGTTCTATTTCTTCAATCTGTAGAAAATAGCTCAAATTAGAGCCAGAGGACCAAATTCTCTCTTGTAAAATAACATTTTCTTATAACATTTAATCAGAATTTTCAGGTTCACTCATTGATTTGGGGTGTGATGGCATGAATCTGAGAGGGCAATGGTGGATCATTATAGTCCTCCTATCTCTTGAATCTTTGTAGTTTATATTACATATGCAATGAAAGATATTTGAAAACAGTAACAGCCTTTCTGATAGCAGTTATCTTGCCCTTTCAAAGCAAGGGAGGCAGCAGAGCAGAATAAAAGAATTTCTAGGTAGGCATAGGCAGCTAGGACTGTATGATTGGAAATAAACCACATTTTGAACATTTGCCATCAAGGTGCTTTAGCAAATAGGAAAAAATAAATAAAAATAGAGCATTGTTCTTATGCTTAGGAATCTGAGTGTGGTTCTTAGGTCTATTGTAATATCACCCTCAACTGAACTCCATACACTTTCCCACCCGTGTGTCTTTTGAAATCCTTCAATAAAAAATCACTATCAGGAGACAAATCTTTGTGCAAACTATTCACTGACAAGGGATTAATATATAAAGAACCCAAAGCAACAGCTAAAACAAATACATGAACAATTTAATTAAAAATGAGCAAGTAATCTAAGTAGATATTTCTTAGAAGATGACTTGCAGATGGCCAAAGAGTATATGAAAAATACTTAATAGGTCTAGTCATCAGGGAAATGCAAATCAAAACTGCAATGCAATTTCATATCACCCTGCTTGGAATGGATATATTAAAAGACAAAATAGTAACAAGTTCTGGCTAAGATGTGGATAAAGAACTCTCATGTTCATGGGATTGTAAGTTAGTACAAGCCATTATGGAAAACAGTATAGAGTTTCCTCAAAAAACTAGAAATAGAACTACATAGATCTAGCAATTCTACTATGGAGTATAAATTCTAAGAAAAGGAAATCAGTATGTAAAGAGATACCTGCACTTCTATGATTATTATAGAATTATTCACAATAACCAATATAGAGAATAAATTTATTTATCATGGACAAATGAAGAGATAAAGAGAATTTATACACACACACACACAAAATGGAATATTATTCAGTCATATGAAAGAATGAAATTGTGTCATTTGTGGCAATGTGAATGAGCCTGAAGGATATCATGTTAAATGAGATAAGTCAGGCACAACAAGACACATACTGTATATTCACACTCACACATGGACACTAAATAAGCTGATCTCATAGAAATAGAGAGTGGAATAGTGGTTACCAAAAGCTGGGAAAGTTGGGAGGTAGGAATGAAGAGATGTTGGTTAATGGGCATAGGATGCAGTTGGACAGGGGAAATAACTTTTGATATTTTATAATACAGTAGGAAATATATGATTGACAACAATGAATTGAAAATTTCAAAATAGTAGAGGATTTTTCAATGTTCTAACATAAAGAAATACTTATTCAATGTTTTAAAATAAATAAATATTTGAGGTGATTGATATGCCAATTATCTTGATATGATCATTATACATTAGGTACATACAGTGAAAAATCACATGGTATTCCACAAATATGCATTACCATGTTCAATAAAAATAACTTCAAAATTCGTATTCAGTTTTGGTCAAGGAGACAGATTGAACATGTTGGCTAAGGTGACATTTATCACTAAGTTTCTGATTTCCAGAATAAGGTCACAGGTAAGTAACTTCCTATATGAAATACTCTCTGCACTAGACTTGTTCTTTTGTGTTAATCGGGCAAGGCATCCCTATCATACAAAATTCACATATTAAAATTGCTGATAGAAGCAAACCTATTCAAGAAAATAAATTTTTGTAACACTGTTACAGAATGAGAAGGGCAATAATATATTCCAGTTTTTTCCATTTAGTATATTGCTCTCTTTGCAATCCTACTCCATTACATTTTATCTCTTCCCCCGTCACATTCCAATAAACTTTTCTTTATCTTCTCTTACCTAGTGTGTTATCTCTTTTGTACCTTTATCCTCCTAAGTTCTGTCTTTATTTATTTAGAGTTAGTTCCCCCCTCTTTTAAAATGCCCTGTCTCTGGAACTGTCACAGGATTCTGTGATGCTGTTATGGACCTGCTGACATTGTTCTTAATCAAAAGTATGAATGATAGTTTCAATTACATTGCTGAAGATTTACCTACTAATTAATTTGAGATGCGAATTCATTCTTCAGGGGAAAGTCCTAAACAAGGTTGAGGAAAAGCCTTTAATGGAGGAAAAAAGCAAACAAAATAACACGAGATTCTTACTTGTTTATTTCTGGAGCAATGTAGGAGAAATATGTAAATAATGGAGCTATTTATATCAGCTGTCACTCTACTTTATCCGAGAAGTAACTCAGCAGTTCCTTTAAACAATTCTGCCTGGCATCTATTTGGATGGGTGATAACTGTAAAACATTTTCAGTGTCAAGAACTATACATTTTGATGACATTTTTCATTTTAATGGAGTCGGAAGCTTTGCGAACAGTCCTGATGGAAATCTTCAACAGACCCTGAAACCTGTGTTACATTATACAGGCAAAGGAAGAGCCAAGAGTTTTGTGAATCTCTGATCATATGCACCAAGTTTTCTTTTCTTTCTTTCTTTCTTTCTTTCTTTTTTTTTTTTGCACCAAGTGTTAATTGAGAGTGAATGAAGAAAAAAACTTTAATGTTTGGGAACTGAAAAGACACATTTCCAACGGGATATAGGATTTTTTTCTTGCATTAAAAATGCAAACATTTGGAGTATTTAAAATAGGTATGTTGTTGCTTTGTTAAATATTTGTTGAAAATTTATTTTGCTTTGCTGGGAAATATCCTCTCCTCTAGGCTATATGATTCTTTCCAAAAGTTTCTTTTCTGTTAGTAAACGTCTTTATTGAGCTGCTAGATCCTGTGCTTGAGAAGATATTTTTTTTATAGTTGTATGAATTGGTTCATTTCCTTTCTCTCTGTCTTTTTTAATTTTAGAAATCTAAAACACATTAGCTTACTGAATGTGTATTTAGAGATAATGTTATAAAAATTGGATTTTTAATTATTTTCTTTGGTGCATTATATTAAAAACTTTGTAAATAGTTTTCTTTTGCTTCCATTATACAATTGCATGCAACAAAATTGATGTACTTTGGAAATAATTTTTCCTCATTCCATCCTATGCTTACATATTATAAAAAATTGATACTATGCTTATATAAGAAAAAGGCCTCCCACCCTCTTTTTTTTTTTTAATCAAGACAAAGAAACTTGCTTTAATTTATTTTTTAGTGTGCACAATACAAAAACGATCCCTTCTGTCTTTTGGAAAGTCATGCTGTGAAACACATTGTCTTTAGAAACACACATTCTTTAGTATAAACAATGTATATAAAACTGTAATTCAGGGAAACCATATGGAGATTTTAACATTTGGTCCTTCAGCCATGTGGTCCTGACCATCATTTCACTTCTCTGCATTGAATTTTCATCATTGGTAAAATTGGAAGCCAAACTTGCCTTCATTCCTAAGAAGTTGAATATAAGATAAGATAAACAAGGAAAAATACTTTGGTGTATTGGATATTTCCCAATGAGTGAGTCAGAATCATCCTGAAATTTCAAGATTTTTACTTGATGAGCAAGGGGTATGACCTGTGAAACCAATGTGATGTGGTGGGAAAAATGCAAAACTAGTAAGCCAGATAAAACAAGTATGTATTCTAGTCATCTCACTCACTTGCTAGTGATGCTAGCAGTTTATTTCACCTCTCCGTCAGTGGACTCAAACATACTGTCAAGATAAAGAGATTGGCTCATAGCAGTGCTGTGCGGCAGAAGGAATAAAAAGGAATTTCTGTTTATAAAAATCACAAATGACATTGTAAATGCTACACAACTGTTCTTTCATTCTACCTCCTAGGCATAGCCTCTAGAATTAATGTATTCATGAATCTAAATCAGGCCGTAGTTTTGGTACAAAGTAAGCAAATATAATTTTCCTGCCCGTTTATCCCATCAAAATGCTGTTACTTCCTGAAATAGATCATTCAAATTCTCAAGAATCAATGCAATCAGTTGCATCTTCATTGTACATTTGTAAACTCCACTGCTTAACACTTTCACAAACCTAAAGAATTCACAGGCCCCTAGTCCTTAATTATTCACTGTTATAGAGACAAAAACGGATACAAAAATACAAGTTAAGTGGTGTCTATAGAACATTTTTGGAAATGCCCTCTGGTTATTGGGAGCAAAACAACCTTACATATGTGGTCAAGCCACTCTATTTGAAGTGTTTAACTTACGGTCTACCACATTACCAATCTGTGATAATGTGAGGTAGTTGGAAGCCAGAGAGATGGGGACATGCTGGAAGAGGATGAAATAAATTGCTTCTTTGAAGTCGATGCAGGATGAGAATAAAGCAGTTCTCAGTAACTCAAACACATCCAAGAGTAAGTAAGGAGGCCTACATTTAGTATCACCAAAAGACTGAGTGAGAAGAATTACTCAAACTCTTACTCTTGATGTGTTCAAGTTACCAAGAGCTGCTTTATTCTCATCCTGCATCCATTTCAAAGAAGAACTCAGCAATTTATTTCATCCTCTTCTGGCTTGCCCCTGCCCAAACCAGATACAATTCCACTGCTCATTAGCAAGTTAATTAAATGTTACTGAAAGTTTAATGGGGGATAGAAAAGTATTTGCATTGGACACCACAGGGTAATGCATCATAAAAAAAAAAAATTCCATTAGATGTTCTCACCAGAGGTTTCTCTCTCCCTTTTTTTTGTATATGTCCCAATAAAATTTTATTTAATTTGTTTTTATTGTTTATTTATTTATTATATTTATATAATAATATTTATTTATTCTAATTTGTTATACATGATGGTAGAATGCAATTCATTTCATATTACACATTTAGAGCACAATTTTTCAAGTCACTCATTGTGCACAAAGTATTTTCACACATTCGTACATGTACTTAGGATAATGATGACTAACTCATTCCACCATCATTCCTACCCTCTTTCCCCCTTCCTTCCCCTCCCTCCTCTTTGCTCTATCTAAAGTTCCTCTATTTCTCTCATGTTCCCCGCCCGCCCCCCACCATTGCCATTATGAGTCAACATCCTCATACCAAAGAAAACATTCAGCCTTTGGCTTTTTGAGATTGGTTTGCTTCACTTAGGATTATATTCTCCAACTTCATCCATTTACCTGCAAATGCCATGATTTTATTCTCTTTTAATGCTGAGTAATGTTCCATTGTGAATATATACCAAAGTTTCCCTATCCATTCATCTACTGAAGGGCATGTGGGTTAGTTCCACTATTTAGCTATTGTGAATTGTGCTGTTATAAACATTAATATGGCTGTGTTCCTGTAGTATGCTGTTTTTAAGTCCTTTGGGTATAAACTGAGGAGTGGGATAGCTGGGTCAATTGGTGGTTCCATCCCAAGTTTTCTGCTTTTCAGATTGGCTGCACCAATTTGCAGTCTCACTAGCAGTGGACAAGTGTGCGTTTTTCCCCACATCCTCGCCAACACTTATTGTTTGTATTCTTAATAGCTGCCATTCTGCCTGGAATGAGATGAAATCTTAGAGTAGTTTTGATTTGCATTTCTCTAATTGATAAAGGTGATTCATTTCTTCCATCTCCCCAGCCCACAGTTCCTCATTCATATCTGTAGTATCCAAATCAATTTTGTATGTCAATTAAGTCATTTCTGTATATCCTATTTAGCCAAACAAAAGCCCTAAGTATCCAAAGCTTGAAAGCAATTCTCAATCACTGCTATGCTTACCCTGGCAAATCTTGCCTTTGGGAGGTTCAGAAGGGAGCACAGAAATTTTCCTAAGTAAAATGAGTTTTTTTTTTCTCTCTTAAGTAATTATCAGTTAAGAAATATTTACTAAGAATCTACTACTGTGGTCTGAATACTTTGTTAGGCACTTGCAATAATATAAAAATTACAAAACAACAATCAACAGTAACACTACAAAACCAAAACCAAAAAGGCAAAATCTGTACCCTAATAGAGATAGCTGTCTAATCTTAATCAAAAGGAGACATGATTTTATGGTGAAGGTAGGAATGAGGATGAAGAGAATGATTTTATATAAGAACACAAAAATTGCTTCATCAGGGAGCCAGGGTAGTATTCTCTAAAAAGCTAAGCCTGAAGGAAGAGTATTAAGTAAGCAAAGGAAAAGGCAAGTGATGAAATAACTCAAGGGAGAAGAAAGGACTTGTCCTGGAAGTTCTTGTTGGCCATATTAAGGATACTGGACCCTAGATTCTTTGAAGGCTTTATATATATTTGGTACTGAGGATTGAACCTATGGGTGTTTTACCACAGAGCCACATCTCTAGTCCTTTTTAATTTTATTTTGAGACAAGGTCTCATTAAATGCTGAGGCCAGCCTTGAATTTGCAATCTTTCTACCTCAGCCTACAGAGTCGATGGGATTATAGGTATGTGCCACTGTACCTGGCCCATGCATGTATTTTATTTTATGTTTTTCTGGTTCACATTTATATTCTAAATTGATAGTTCTGAGTAGAATTAAAGAATGAATTAAAGTGGGTGAGAGAAGGCAAATGGATATGAACAGATAAGTATTGCAATTGTCCAATTATAAAACATAATTGTTGAAAAGCTGAAATGGAAGAAAGAGAACAGATGGTTAACTTGGCTTAGTTAACTTGGCTTTGGTAATGAAAGCAAGGATGGGAGGTTTTAGAGATGACTTATGGGATTGAGGCCTGAATAAATGTTGAGATCAGGACAGTGTAAGCAGTTCAAACTTGGGAATGGAGGTCCTTGGGAGGAGGCCATAAAGTGTGTGTGTGTGTGTGTGTGTGTGTGTGTGTGTGTGTGTGTGTGTTTTGTGTGTGTATGCTGATCTGGGGGTACATTTGAGACATATAAGTAAGACTTGTTATGTGAGTCTGGAGGTCAGAAAAATTGAAATTGGAGATAAAATTTGAGGTCACTTTTTTGTTGTCACTAACTTGAAGAGTTAAATATTTCACAAGCATATTGTTCACACATTTAAAGTTTAAGGTACTTTAAATTTAGTGCTTTTCAGTATATTCACAGATATGTACAACCATAACCACAGTCAAATTTAGAATGTTTTTATTACCTATTCCCCCAAACCTAGACACTTTAGCTATTATCCCTGTACTATATCAGACCCTCAAGCCCTAGACAAGCATTAATCTACTGTTACCTATAGATTTCTCTGGTCTTATTTTTTTCACAAGAATGGTTCATACAAGATGTGTAGCTTTTATATCATTTAGTATGATTGTGTATTACTGAGTATAATGTTTTCAAGGCGTATCCATGTTGTAGTATGTATTACCACTTGGTTCCTTTTTATATCTGGGTAATATTCCACTGTATGGATATGCAACATTTTGCTTAATCAGTTGCTCATCCATATTGATTTTTTTGGTGGCATAATTGCAGGTGTGATTATTTAAGAAAAGATTATGGCATGAGAAGAAAACAGGGCTTCATTCCATGCTGTAATAATTTGGATAAGGTTCTCTAAGGACCAGTGTTAAGGGCTTGGTCCCTAGCATGGGCTACCCTTGGAGATGGTGGAAGCTTTAAGAGGTGGGACCTCTTTGGAAGTCTTCTGATTATAACTGGTGTGCTCTTGAAGGGACTTTGGGACCCCTCCTCTTCTCCTCTTTGCTTCCTGGCTGCCATGAGGTGACAGCTGCCTTTGCCAGGCAGCCCTGCCTCACACAGGCCAGAAAATGAAGGGGCTAAATGACATGGAGCAAAACCTCTGAAACTGGGAGCCAAAATAAATATTTCCTCTTTGTAAGTTGATTTATCTCAGGTATTTTTATGGTAAGGGAAAGTTGGCTACCACATATACACTTTAAGAATTTCTCACATTGAATGGCCAGATAGCAGAAAATAAGTTTACAAGGGAGATGGAGAAAGAATAGTCAGAAAGAGAGAAGATAAACCATATTTTTTGTTGTTGTTGTTGTTACTGATGTTGTTGTGGAAACTAAAGACCAAGAGTGTTTCAAAAAGGAAGGAATAGCAGTAGTGTCAAGCACTGATCTGAAGTTCAGTAAAATTGAGCATAGAAAGTGTCTCTTAAGTTCGAGGACAGTAAGTGACATTCTTGTGGAATGATAGAGCTGCAAGTTTAAGGGAATAGATGGAGGAGAAGGAAATGAGAAAATGGGAATAGAGGATGTAAAGATAAGGAGAAGAAAACGTCAATCACTATGACTTGATTTACACATATTCAATATACGTATTGAATTATTACACTGGACCACACAATGTGTACAATTATCATGTGCTAATCAAAAATTACAAAAAATATATTTATGAGTTGGAAATGTCACCTATCCTGATTTGATCATTACATGTTATATTTATGTGTTAAATGATTGCACTGTTCCCCATAAATTTGTACACTTAAAATAATAATTAGAAAAGGAAATGGAAGTAGCTGCATTTGGAAGAATCTTGACAGGGGAAGGGGGAAATGAGAAAAGAAACCTAAGGTCTGGAGGGAAATGTGTAGTCAAGGAAAGGCTTAGGGAATCTTCAGCAAATCTGAGTGATTCAGTTACGAGGGAGAGGTTAAACCCATATAAGAGCTCTAGAGCAAGGAGCATGAGCTTGGCCCTAGGACTAAAGAATACACCTTAGGTAAGAGAAGAGATGCCGCCTCTACAGTGATAAGAGGTAGTGCAGGATGGATACGAATGTTTTACATTTGCAAGGTGTGGGATCCTCACGGATAGGCCTCTATTTTCTCTCTAAAGTTTTCAACGTGTATAGTGCAAAATAGATTGACAGGAGAAAAAGGAGGAAATATAGCAGGAGCCAGATTGTGAAATGAGATTAAAAAAAAAAAAGGCAATTTGCTAGATTAAAAAAAAAAATAAGTGAGGAATTTTAAGCAGTTGGAATGACATAATCTAATTGGTCTTTTAGCACAATCATCCTGACAGTGATATTTTCTGCAAGAATTAGAAGGAGATCAGTTAAGAGTTTAGACAAAGGATAAAGAAGTCTTTGGAAGTAGGAGGTGATACTGTGGATGCTGAGGAGAAAACAGTTCAAGGTGTTAACCACAGATGACACCAACTAGACGGTGGTTCTGGAAGGGGGAAGTGGAGAGAGGGAGAACAAACACTGAAAAGGGACTCTAGACTTCTGGTCTGTACCATCGTTGGTGGGACCAGTGATGATTGTGAATTCTAGGTAAGAAACAGATTTGGAGAGATAAAATGTTCAGATTTAGACATCTTGATTTGGAAGCGCCTCTGGAACAGGGAGGTAGAGATAACACAATAAACAGGTTTATAGAGATGAGGAAAGTGCTCTGTTGTTCATAACAAAGAATAAGTTTATTCAACTAAGAATGGCAGTTAAAATCATGAGAACCTATGAGGTTGCCCAGGAAGAAGGGTACAAAGAAGAAGAGAGTAAAGCATGGAACCCCAGGACATACAGTATTTCAGGGGCTGGAAGAAGAAAAAGACAAAGTATAGAGAGTGTCAAGAGAGAAGGAGGAGGATAAAAAGAAGCCAGTGAAGGAGACAGGCTCTACGAAAAGCACAATGAGTGTAAAAGATAGATAATGGGAAGATTTAGTTTTTTTTCTGTTGGTTAGAGAATTAATATGTTCCAGTATCTTTATTTTTAGGAAAATTCCAGGGTAAATATGGTAAGGAAAAAAAAAATGATCCATAATCAGATTTTACCACATTGAAGAATGAGTGGAAAGTGAGGAAAGGAAGGAAAAAAGAGAAGGCATTTTCAGATTTTAGCGTAGCCAAGATGGGGAAAGGGTGAGAATATTTAATGTCCTAGAGCAAGTGCTTGTGAGACTTATTTATTTATTTATTTAATAAATATAGTCTAAGGGCCAATGGTATCATGTAGGTTGACGTGAGTGACACCACTCAGGCTATTACCAAGTTGGTTATTACCAAGTGTGAGAATATTCCAGAGATTATGAGCTTTCTAAAACAGGAAAGTCCTTAGGAAGGAATTTCATCACCCTAACACAGGTTAGAGTGTGAATAGTTACTTAATGAAATGCTGGAGAATCCTGCATCATTTAAGGGTATAAGAGAGAACTTTTTAAACATGAGCCTCTATCAAAAATTATTGTCTTTTTGTTTATAATAGCTGATGATTGTAGTTTGAATTTAATTAAAACTCTGAGTTAGAGTCTTCTAGACTTGGCTTATGTTTATCTTCTGTGTAGATACTCTCTCATCTTGCTTATGGTACCAAGAAATTCTTTTTTTCTATCTATGTCTCATTTTGCACACATCACACACAATTGACTGAAATGGTCTCTTTTCTTATCCATATTAACTTTCTTTCCCACCTGAAGCATTCCCAGACTAGCCTTAGTCAAGTTCCTGTCACATCAATTGCTCCCTTCAGTGCTTCTGTTACTAGCATGTGCCATTCCACAAGTCAATTATGCTTGTCAGGATGTCAGAAAATGCACATGAATTTTTATATGAGTGGTTTGCTGATTTGCCTGGCAATCATCGTTCCATGTCAGCATCTCTTAAGTCTATTCAAAAATTTAAGAAACAAAAAGATTGACTTTGAAAATAAACAGCAAATGAAAAAAAGTGATTATTTTATAAAATGAACAAGTTCCCCCCACCACCTAGAGACACAGATTTATTTAGAGATACATTCCAGGGAGACTGCAGGCCATCTTAAAAGAGAGAAGCTTTGGGGGTAAAGTAAGGAATATACATTCAAAGGAGAATGTGGGCCATCTATGAATATGTTTGGTTTTGATATACCATAGTATCATGTGTGAACAAAAGCCATCTTTAAATAAATAAATAGCAGTGAGAGGGGTGCAGCAACAAGGATGACATGTGGTTTCTGTTTTGTGTCTGTTGATATGCAGTAATTGATCCATCAGCAGTAGTTCTGAAATGTGTTTATTTGTCTTACATGTATCCTTTATCATCACTGTTCAGAAATATTAAAAGGTGGCCCAATTCTAGATAGTTGTTTTCCAAATAGATGAGCACTTACCTTTTTAAGTATAAGAACTGCTTTATTTTTCTCAAGTGTATTATCCTTTTAATTGCTTTATAAAAATGCTAAGTATAAATTCAATATTTTGTTGATTCATAGTTACAAGATCCATTAATATTCTTATCTCATTTTATTTATGGAGCTCCATTAAATATATTATAAAAACTATGTTAAGTTCCAAAGAAGTAGTCTAGTGCAAAACAAGAAGGTGTTGGACTTGCTTCTCCTCAATTGCCAGAGCTTTCTGTGTTTTCAGACTTTCTGTTTCAGACTGTCTTGCTGGCATTTCCTAGTTTTGTTTTGGGAAGTGGACACTCCTCTAAGCAACCCTCTTCTCCACTCTAATATGGTAGATTTTCTGTATATATAGTAAAAATCAGTCTATGAGTTAAGACTATAATTAAATGTAAATCTGCTACAAGTGTTCTCAGGGTCTCCTCTTTGAGTAACTGAACAACCGTTAGAGGACAAACATGTCATCAACTTTTGGTGCTGAGAGGCCATATAGACATATATTAAAATAGAAATAGGTTGTACAAGGAAGTAAGAACTAATAAGTCATTTAGTTGCTATTGCTTCTTGTTTCAATTAAAATTGAAGATGTATAAACAATATTTATTGAACAATGATATCTGAATTTATACTCTGAACTTTAGATACTTTAGCATTCTACAATTTATTGGAAGACTTTACTGATGTAACTGGTATGGAGGAAATTTTATTCATAGAATTCAGGGAGGTTGGGCCTGACTAGTTAAGAAGTCACCCTGAGAATAAATAGTATTATCCTTCCCTGGGGGTTGTGAGCTATGGGGAGGGGGTGGAGAGGAGGACAGGCTTTGGAATATAACTGGGCATAAGCAGAGAAGAGGGCTAGAACCACTAACCTGGCAGGAGGCTTCAAGTACATGGCCTAATTTCTCTCTATAATCTCTATAATCCTCAATAAATTTACCACACTCCCAGTATCATGTGATTGACTAGCTTGTGGGACAGAGCTTCACTTCTGAGCTAGAACTGGAGGAAATAAGGTTAAGAATGCATAGAAATCAGAGAGGAGTTTTCCGAACCTTCCAGGACATGATATTGGTTGCTTAATCCCATTTCAGTTAAATTATTAAAAGAAAGAGAGCCCCAAATGATTATTAAGCTTAGCAAAAATCCTGTTCTTATGATTTAAAATGATGTTTAACTACAATTTTGAACATCAATTTGTAGCTATCACATGGGTAGGTATTTCTGTCATTTTCCTTAATATTATATAAATGCAGGTTGGGGTGGCTCAGCGGTAGACCGCTCGCCTAGCACATGAGAGGCCCTAGGTTCTGTCCTCAGCAGCACATTAAAATAAAGGTATTGTGTTCAAATACAACTAAAAAATAAATATTTAAAAATATTATATAAATATATGTGTTTTCCTACCAGATCAAACTGGTATTTCTGTGTAGAGGTCTATCAGGTTTTCTATTCTCACAACCCCTCATAGATCCTCATAAAGTTCAAGGGTAGGTAGTGTCATTGATTGTCCCCACTAACTGATGCCTATGGGATCTTGTTAGTATGAGTGAACCCAAGCAAGAGAGTTGGAAAAATGGATGAAGAAGGGGTGGGGTTGTGGCTCAGTGGTAGAGAGCTTGCCTCACACATGTGAGGCGCTGAATTCAATGCTCAGCACCACATAAAAATAAATGAATAAAATAAAGGTATTGTGTCCAACCCTACTATCAAATGCTCAATCAGAATATGTGGGAGAAAAGGCTCAAGAATCTGCATTTTAAATTTGAACTTCAGGCAATTCTTACATACTCAGATTTGAGACTACTGGCCTAACATCCAGATTTCACTATGCTTTCAGAGTTAAGAATATGAGAGCTATTATAGCGTAGGAGGAAAATGACCAGGGAATATCTGTGGGTCAGTAGACAGGCAGGGTGATATTGTGGTGAAATTGGCTTTCTAGGAAAACAGTCTATGATTTGACTAGCTGATGCTTTGGACAAGTCACTTACACTTCCCTATCCTCTGTGTTCCTTCCTATAATATGTAAATAAAAGTAGTCCTTGTAGGATCGTAGTGGTGAATAGACATAATTTTATAAAGGGCACATTTAGGGCACGAAAAGTCACTGCTTTTAGCCAGCTTTTTCACTGCTGTGATCAAAAAACCCAATAAGAATAATTAGAGGAGGAAAAGTTTATTTTGGGGCTCACAGTTTCAGAGGTCTCGGTTCATAGATGGCTGACTCTATCCTTTGGGGCCTGAGGTGAGGCAGAACTTCATGGCAGAAGAGTGTGGCTGAGAGAAGTGCTCAGAACATGGTACCAGAAGAGAGAGAAAAAGGGGGGGGGTAGGAAAGGGGGAGGGGGAGAAAAAGAGATATTGATTCCCCTCACCAAATATATACCCAAAAGTCATGCCCCCATGATTGATCTCTTCTAGTCACAACCTACCTGCTTACAGTTAATCACTCAGTTAACCTCCATCAGAGAATTAATGCACTGATTAGGTTAAGGCTTTCATAATTCAACCATTCCATCTCCAATCTTTCTTGCATTATCTCACACACGATCTTTTGGGGGACATCTCTTATCTAAAGCATTACACATGGGTATGATTGTATTGAGCCTTGTGAAAGAGGATATTACTGTGCTTAGATTTTGCCACTCTACATCCTAGAAAACTTCTACAAGTCCAAAGATCCCATGTTTGAAAAAAAAATGTTGTAAATAGGCCTCTGACCCAATCTAATCATCATCAATACTGTATGGATTAAAATACATGGATTATATGATCCCATATGAGATCAGTGGTCTGAAAGAAAAAGAAATAATATCTGATTCAGTAACATGGTAGAATACTTTAAACTTTCCACCAAGGCCCGATGACAAAGGAAAAGTATAACTTCCTAAAGAGCAAAAAGAAATCATTTTGACTAAATTTGATGGGCTAGCAAAGATAAACCCTGTAGATAACAAAGAAACTAAAATTATACCTCCAAGGAGATGGGAGAGGAACATAAAGTTTTTGTTGTGAATGTGATTAAATCTCAGAGGAGCATGACAAGAAGACCTGAAGTGAGAAGAAAAGAAATGGTAGGTAACGTTTGTAAATGTTCAATGTGCCTGTAGCAAATTGGTGCAATCTTGTGTTTGTTTCTGAGGAAATAGCTGTTTGAGGCATTACAGCCTGATGAAGATAGAAAGCCTGTTATGGCTGAGCTATGACACAATTGAAAGAACTTCCTCACGGGTGAAGCACTTCCAATCCTTTTTCTTCTAAAAAAAATTTTTTTCCCTCAAATTTTGAAAGTGGATATTTGGATGATTGTCAGAGGTAGATTTTAATTTTTACAGCGTTTGTTTTTAATTGGTGGGAGGAGGCAGAGTCTAGAGAATCCTAGGTAATTATTTTTCAGTTTATTAGATGGTTATAACTCTAGTTTTGAAACACTAGAAAGAGAAATTCTCTGCTAGTGGTTAAATTAAGGCAGCAGGCAATTAGCAAGCAAAGAAGGCTTCCTAATAAATCAGTTGATGTGTTGCTTGTTTTGAATAATGCCATCCTGGGAATAGCTTTCACAGTACACCTCGGGAAATTTTACAATGTCTTTGTTTCTGCCCAGTGTTGGGATTGATTTTTAGCTTAAACTCCAACCCAGAAGTCTCTTTTCAGAAACAAAGCAAGCAAGACAAAATCTTTTTCCTATTCAAAATAAGGAAGCACATCACCAGTATGGAAAAGGGGAGAACGTGAGGGACCCCAAAGCTCAACAGGGAAGTTCATGCAAACCTGCAGTTCAACCAATCCTCATGAATAAAGGCTGAATTTCCTTAGATATTAGTTCATGAAGGTTTTAATGTTTGGACTATTAAAATCAGGCAACTATAGAAAGTCTAATAAACGCAGATTGCCATTGAAAAAGAATAGGATAGGCCACCCAAAATAGAATAATCAGAATCAAAGTGGAGGACCCTAGATTAGCCTAGAAGAAAATCCTGCATTTGACTATACCTAACCAAAGTTTTTCTCCAGTTGACAGGGATCAGATATTTAGTCACATGTTCCATTATATTATTAAGCATGTAGGTACTAAATATTGTGCTGCATGTGAAGAGCCAGTGATGAATGGAGAGACTAATACCTCAAAGAGCTCATCATCTGAGGAACTTGAGTCCTACATCTTACTTGTGCCTGTGCACACTTGAGTTTGATGTAGTCCACATTATATATTGTTGTCTCTTTACAGACTAATTGTTCCACTCATTTTGCATTGATCCTTTCATTCTATTTCCTAATAAACTTCTCTAAAACCATGTTATTGAGAAATAGTGATAGAAGCAGTCTGGTAGAAGTATCCAGATAGCAGAACACCCAGGACTCATTGTGGTCAGGCTACCTGCTGTACATAAACCTCTGAGAAATGTGGCCTTAACAAGGCCTATGTGAAGCTGGAAGTATGATACATTTTGAATAAAGGCATGTTATTCTTTTATAATATAGAAATGGCACTGTGAATGGTGATACAGAAAAGTGATGTTAAATGCAATAGGTAAAATAAGTGCACCATTATCCTTTGGGTATAGTTTCATTGGCAAGGAATGACTCCTTACACAGATACTATTGATAGCATAGTGTTGGCCTTTTGCTTGCATTTCCTTGCAGTTCAGTACAGAATTTCATGTTCAGAAAACTGAGTAAAGGGTAAAGTTATAATCCTAATTGGTTTTTACCTTCATCCTATTACTATTTTAACCCAGGAAGAAACTGCCATTTTGGCATTCTAAAGAGTATTCCAATACTTCATAGGGATTGTTTCAATTTCTATTACCTCTGTTTAGTGAGTTTTGACATTTTTTAGGGAGGAAGTTGACTGCATTTTGACACATGGTATAATGGTTATTTTCAAACGAGCAAGATGAACTTGAGTCCAGAGCCTTGATTGTTCCTTTAAATTTGCTTAGGATCCTAAACCAGGCAGCTGTGGTCATCCTTTTAAATCTTCAACCAGATCTGGAGAGGAGGAGAGACAGAAGAGGCAGCTTGACTATTAAAAGACTTTTAAGAGTGTTCAATTAGTTTTATTTTTTTTCTTCAGGTTCATACATATGGAGTAAGATGAGAGACCAGCACCTCAAACTGTTTTCTAGAATGATTAATTGCTGAGCAACAAAGGATTCCCCATATCCTCAGCCTCTTCATGGTTTGCAATTAATACATCTCCACTGACAATGTCACTGGCAGGAAGGGAAAAAGGGCTCATTTTAAATAGTGAACACACTTCCATGAGGCCCAAACTGAAGCTAAGCTTTTCATAGCTGCTTTTTATTTTCTTTGTCTTGAGCTAAATAACCTCTAAATAAGGGAAATTTCTTTTTAAGTTATGATGTGACCATGGCACAATGTATTAGCCTTTTGAAACACCCCAACCTAATTTCTTTCCTTTCTTTGAAACACTAAACATGAGGTCCTAAATTAGAAAATGCATAGATTTTTCTGTTATAATCCCATTTATTAAGGTCTGACAAAATAATTTCATCTAGTTAAATCTAGTTGCAGTTCACTAAGATTTATTGAAGGGAAGTGTAATGCATCTATTTAAAAGGAGAGCTGGGCACATTGACTGTATTCAGAGTTTATAGTGATTTAGCAGAAATGTACAGGACATTTGTTTTTCCCTTCTGAGTTATTTGCCGGCATTTTAAAAAAATGTCAATAAGGGGAAAAATAATAAACTATAAAATGTAATTTTTTTCTCCAAAGGATTATCACATGGGTTTTATCATTTTCATTATCTAAAAAGCATTACTATGAAAATTTTGCAGGTACACATATTTTTATTATAGCAGACTACTTGGCAACAAATTATGATTAAGTCTAATTATTGTTGCATAAGACTTATTTCTCATTGACTTTGTAATCTAAGTTGTCTCAGGACAATGTAATCTTGGCCCTTTGGCTTTTGCATAATAAATTATTATTAGAAAAATCATCTTAATGGTAGATTTAATTCTTAAAAATTGAAACAAAATAAACAATAATAGCCTAGTTAATTGGCTAAATAATGGAGCTGATAGTGATCACTGGATACTTCTTAAATTTTATCTAAAAAGTATCTTTGATGTTGCAAAAGCTGTTTAGTCACAATGCTTATTCATATGAGAATGCTTAGAGTAGGCAATAAGGTCACACTTCATGGAGTATGCTGAGAGTATATCAAGTACGTGTGAAAATAATATATTTATGGCTTGCTGTGAGCATTAAAAATGACTTCCCTCAAAGGCATGTGTGGATGCTTTATTTTCTTGGCTCCTCTTGTCTCTGTGTACCATCGAGGTTGTTTTACATAGAAGCATTTGTGAGCAGGAAACCCAGTGTTTTATGTATTCATAGGACCTTGTCTTACATGTTTGCATACAATAATTATGCATCCAAATTCTCTGAACTAATGATGAAATGATGGAATAATGTGAATTTTTTTTCGTAACATTTAAGTGTCTTTATATTTTTCTCAATACATAAATTATCAGTTATATGAAGAAAAAGTTTCAACTTCAGTGGTTGGGAACTTAGTAATCCCCCAGTTTCTATGAGGAAACTGTCAGTCCTTTGAATTCTGGTCACAGCTTCAGGTTTTCTGACTGCCTTATTCTTTTGATAATATACCCTTCACATTCTCTCCTTTGCTCCCCTATTATGGCCCCATATGTTTGCTAATTTATGAAACACCAGAGTTCATCCTGGTTATTTCCTCTTTCATTAGCATAGTTGAATGTTAATTGCTTTAAGGTAACTTCTCTCTATTTTTTTAAAATTTTTTTTAACCTTAAATCAAAGATGGATTCTTGCTTCATTGGAAAGGAAGTCTTCAGTGGAATTATGACAGTAAATAAATTGTTTACTTGGTCTGTTTTATTTTAAACAGACATATAATTTGGTCTGAAAAGGACTAGACATTTCCAGTATTTAATTTTTTTTTGTTTTTAGTTGTCAATGGATCTTTATTTGTTTACTTTTATGTGGTTCTGAGAATCAAACCCAGTGCCTCACATATACTAGGCTAGCACTCTACCACTGAGCTACAACTTCAGCCCCTCCAGTATATTTGAGCTGGAAAATTAAAGAAATAGCAATGGGGATTATTTCTCAAAAGAGAAATAGTAAAAAAAAAGTCATTCCTTAATGATGCATTTGCTTATTATGCAGGTATGTGTATTTTGCTCTTTTATTTCATCTTTTACTCAGTACATTTGCAACTTTCTCATGTTCTTATCAGGAACCCCATCATTCTTTCTGTACTTGCAACTGTACTTTGTCATACAAAGTATAAACCATCAATGTTTATCAAGGAAGCCCTTTGCACTTATATCCTGAATCCCAAGGACTCTTGCCTTCACAAAGATTTTCCTCTTGTGTATCCTTTTTCTGTCCTGAATCTTTGCTTTCTTCCTCTTTACTGAGTTCTTCCTCCTAGTGGATGGTCATGCTTACATCATCCGTCTTTAGGAAGAATCCTGTCTTCAGCTTTCCTTTGCTTTCAGCTATTGCCCTTAAAACTTTCCTCTTCACTTCAAAACTTTGTTTTCTGTAGTAACTCTCTCTATTTTGCCATTACCTATTTTCTCCTCAATTCACTCTTTCTCATCAGGCTTATGTTTCCACCAAGACTGCACTTGATAGCTTGGCCAATGAAGTCTCCAAATCCTAATAATCATTCTCTGATACTGACTTGCCAGCATCATTTGACACAGTCTACCACTCTCTTCTTCTTAAAGCTCTGGTTTTCCTTCATATACAGGATGTCAGCAGTTTTTAGTTTTCTCTTACTGGATATTTTCTCATTCTCTGTCACTTTTGGTTTCTCCATTTGACCTTTAAATGTTGGGCCACCTGGGGGATTTTCCATTTACACACCCTGCTTAGGCAATTTAGTGGCGTTGAATACACTCTGTATTTCAATAACTCCTGTATAGCTCTAGCCCAACCTTCTTCTAGAATCCACTCACCTACTAACATGCCATTTATTTATTATTTTTATTATTTGTTCTTTTTAGATATACATGACAGTAGGGTGCATTTGACATATTATATATACATGGAGTATAACTTATTCTAATTAGGATCCCATTCTTGTGGTCATACATGATGTGGAGTTACACTGGCCATGAATTCATATACGAACATAGGAAAGTTATGTCCAATTCATTCTACTGTCTTTCCTATTCCTATTCCCCTTCCCTTCCCTTCATTCCCCTTTGACTATGCCTCTGAACTTCTATTCTTCCCTCCCACTATTATATCCCACAATACTATATCCCGTATTGTGTGTTAGCATCTGCATATCAGAGAGAACATTTGATCTTTGGTTTTTTGGGGACTTGGCTTTTTTTTTTTTTTTTTTTTTTGCTTAGTGTGATAGTCTCCAGATCTATCAATTTACTGGAAAATGTCATAAAGTCATCTTTCTTTATGGCTGAGTAATACTCTATTGTGTATATATACCACATTTTCTTTATCCATTCATCTGTTGAAGGGCACCCAGAATTGTTCCATAGCTTAGCTAACGCAAATGGAGTTACTATTAACATTGATGTGGCTGTGTCACTGTAGTATGCTGATTTTAAGTCTTTGGAGTATATACCAAGGAGTGGTATAACTGGGTCAAATGGGGTTTCCATTCCAAGTGTTCTGAGGACTCTTCATACTGCTTTCCAGAGTGGTTGCACCAATTTGCAGTCCCACCAGCAATGTATGAGTGTACATTTCTCCATATTCTCACCAACATTTATCACTACTTATATTCTTCATAATTGTCATTCTGACTGGAGTGAGATGGAATCTCAGTATAGTTTGCTTAACATACCATTTGGATGTCTAATATGTTTCTCAAACTTACATTTTTTAACTTTCTATTTTCCCTTAGCTTTCTTTCTTCTACTGAAGGACCTATTTGTTATCTTATCCTAGGAGATTCTCAGTACACAGACAGCCATAGTCTGGGTTTAAATTATCCTTGATTGTCTCTTATTTCTCTATAGCCAGTATTTCCATAAGAAAGTTTCTGCTTTACCTCCAAATATTTTCTGTCCAATACTCTCAATCATTATCAGTATGACCTGAGACCAGGTTTCCTCGCTGGTCCTCTGCTTCCAGTCTTTTCTTCGCTACAAATGATTTCTTGAATTTACCCATTTAAATAAATCCTTAGTACAATCGAAGAAATAACTTTTTTTAGCCAAAAGAAGAAATATGCCCTTAAAAATAAAATTCAAAGATAAAATAAAATAATTTTTTTTATTTCACAAAATATTCAGATATGGATACCTTTAGGTGTTCTGTGATTAATATAGCTAATTTGAAATTTTCCTATACTAAGAAATCGAAGTACACAGAATGAGTGCCTGCATTTTTTTATTCTTGGAGAAATGGAATTAGGTTAGCCAACAGTATATTCTGCTCACTATGATAATTTTGGTGTATTGCCTCAATTGTGAATAAACAAAAGGCAAACCACTGCTTCTATCACTGCATGTTCTTCTATTTCATTTGGTTTTCATAAACAAAAATCATTCAAATATGCCTGTCTCTTTGTTTTCACTGGCTGACTATTATTTCAAACAATTGCAACCAGACTCTTTTTATTATTTATAAATGAAAAGTTTTATGCATACATAGTACATTATTTTAGATTGTAAGTGAGGAAAGTTGCTTGGCTTAGGTGCTAAATAGGAGAGGGAATTGAAGGAACACACAGTATCTAGTTGTGTGTCTATAGTTAGTACTCTATTTTGTTTTCTTAAATGTCTTGACTTATGTCATATCAATGACCCTTAAGCCATAAGAAAGCACGAGTCTAACCCCCCACCCCCCCACTTTTTTTGTTTTGGGGATGGGACCCAAGGCTGTTTATCACTTAGCTACATCCTCAGCCCTTTTACTTTGTTTTCAGAAATGGTCTTGCTAAATTGCCTCAAACTTGTGATCTTCCTGCCTCAGCTTCAAGTAGTTGGGATTATAGGTGTGTGCCATGCACCTGGCCTAGTATAAACTTTTATCTTTAAAAAAAATTGTTAAAAAATTTTAGAATATTTTTTATTTGTTCTTACTAGGTTATACATGATAGTAGAATGTATTTTGAAATATTATACATATATGGAGTATAACTTCTCATTTTTCTGGTTGTATGTGATGTAGAATTACGTTGATCATGTAATCATATATGCATTTAGGAAAAAATGTCTGATTCATTCTCTTATCTTTCCTATTACCATTCCTCCTCCTTTCCCTTCATTCTCCTTTGTCTATTTCAAAATACTTCTACTCTTCCCTACCCTCACCCCACTATTGTGAGTTGGCATGCGCATATCAGAGAAAACATTTGGCATTTGTTTTGTTAGGATTGGCTTATTTCACTTAGTGTGATATTCTCCAGTTCTGTCCATTTACTGGCAAATACCATAATTTCATTCCAAGTTTTCTGAGGACTCTCCGTATAGCTTTCCAGAGTGGTTGCACCAATTTGCAGCCCCACCAGCAATGGATTAGTGAACTTTTCCCCCAACCTTCTTGCTGACACTTATTGTTGCTTGTATTCTTGATAATTGCCATTCTGACTGGAGTGAGATGAAATCTCAGTGTAGTTTTAATTTACATTTATTTAATTGCTAGAAATGTTGAACATTTTTTCATATTCTTTGCCTAGGGCTTTGAGATGTAATGTTAGGTTATTTATTTGGCTATTTTCTGTTCTTTTATTGAATGAGCTCAATGCAATGAATTTTCCTCTTAGAATTGCCTTCATGGTGTCCCAGAGATTTTGATATGTTGTGTCACTATTCTCATTTACTTTTAAGTATTTTTAATATAATTCCTGATTTCTTCTGCTATCCATTGATCACTTAATAGTGTATTATTTAGTCTCCAGGCATTAGAGTAGCTTCTATTTTTTTAATATACTTAATTTCACTGTGAAAAAAATATTTGCACTTTGAATAACACTATAAATAAGATGAAAATATGTAGACTGGGACATGATATTTAGAAACACATCAATTAAGAATGTGATATAAAAATTCTTGCAAATAAATAAGACAATAAATAACCCAACCAAAATAGATAAATTTTTCACAAATCACTTTAGCAAAGAATACATGATATTGCAAGTAAGCACAAGAAAAGATATTCAACAAAATTTGTCATAAAGGAAATATGCAGTCAAACTATGAGTTACCTCTAAACTCATGTTACAATTGCTAACATCAAAATGACTAACAAAACCAAGTGCTTATTAAAAATATAGGACAAAGGAGAACCATTTTGAAAATATTTTGGAATTTGTAAATTTAAACATACATTTTTCATCAGATTCAGCATTCTTACACAAAACAAATAAAAACATATGTTTACCCACAGACAAATATTTGAAAGTTTGTGACAGCTTTATTCTTAACATTATCAAGCTGGTAACCACCCAAGCATCAATTAGCTTGTAAATAAATGAATGCACAAATAATGTTACATCCAATTAGTGGAAAATCCAAGCACTGAAAGGGAACAAATATTAATACATGCAACAAGATGTTTGAGTCTTAAGAGCATTATGCTAAAGTAAAGAAGTGAGATACAAAATGCTAAATGTTTCCATTGATATGACATTGTGAATAAAGCAATACAACACTACCAGGAATCAGATCACTGATTGCCCAGGCTGAGCGACAGAGACAGGGATTGATTACAGAGATAGAAAAGAGTTTTTTTAGAGGTGATGGAAATGTTGGAAATCTCATTTATGAGGCCAGGAACAAGGCTATGTTGTTGTCAAATATTATTGAAAAGTACACTACAGAGGTGAATTTTATTATATTTAAATTGTATTGTAACAAACCTAACAAATAATTTGGAAGAAATTAAGGAAAGTTTGCAAGTCCTAGATGGAAATAATTTGATAGAAAAATTCTCCTCAGTGCAATTTTTTTTGACACAGAAGGAATTTTATTTACATAAAATTAATAATTTTTCATCTTAAAAAATTGTTCTAATTAGTTATACATGACAACAGAATGCATTCGACTCATCGTACACAAATGGAGCAAACTTCTTATTTCTCTGGCTGTACACTGCAGAGTTACACCATTTGTGCAATCATACATGTAACATAATGTTCATCTCATTCTACCATTCTTCCTACTCCACCTATCTCCCCTCCTCTCACTCTCTCTGCCCAATCAAAAGTTTCTCCATTTTTTCCTAGCCACCCCCCCAACCATTATGCATCAGCATCTGCATATCAGAGAAAATATTTGGCCTTTAGTTTTTTGGGATTGGTTTGGCCTTTAGTTTTTTGGGATTGGCTTATTCATTTAGCATGACATTCTCCAACTTCATCCATTTACTGGCAAGTGCCATAATTTCATTTTTATTTAAGGCTGAATAATATTCCATTGTGTCTATACTACATTTTCTTTAACCATTCATCTGTTGAAAGGCATCTAGGTTGGTTCCATAGTTCAGCTATTGAGAATTGAGCTGCTATCAACATTGATGTGGTTGTATCTCTGTAGTATGTTTATTTTAAGTCCTTTAGGTATAAATTAAGGAGTGGAGTAGCTTGGTCAAATTGTGATTTCATTCCAAATTTTTCTTTTTTTTAGTTGTCAATTAGTATTTATTTATTTATTTATATGTGGTGCTGAGATTTGAACCCAGTGCCTCACACATGCTAGGTAAGTGCTCTACCACTGAGCTACAACTCTAGCTCCTGTTCCAAGTTTTTTGAGGACTCTCCATATTGCTTTCCATAGTGGTTGCATCAGTTTGCTGTCCCACTAGCAATGTATGAGTATACCTTTCCCCCTATATTCTCTCTAACACTTATTGTTGCTTGTATTCTTGATAATTGCTATTCTGACCTGAGTGAGACGAAATCTTAGTTTTGATTTGCGTTTCTCTAATTGCTAGAGATGTTGACATTTTTTCATATATTTGTTGATTGATTTTATATCTCTTCTGTTCAGTTTCTTAGCCCATTTATTGATCAGGTTATTTGCTCTTTTGGTGTTAAGTTTTTTGAGTTCTTTATGAATCCTGGAGATAATTGCCCTATCTGATGTGCATGTGGTAAATATTTTCTCCCATTCTGTAGGGTTGTCTTCATGTTATTATTTCCTTTGCTGAGAGGTTTTTTGGTTTGAATGTCTCCCATTTATTGATTCTTGATTTTATTTCTTGTGCTTTAGGAGTCATGTTAAGGAAGTCAGGTCCTGAGCCGACATAATGAAGATTTGGGCTACTTTTTCTTCTATTAGGTACAGGGTCTCTGGCCTAATTCCTAGGTCCTTGATCCATTTTGAGTTGAGTTTTGTGCATGGTGAGAGATAGGGGTTAATTTCATTTTGTTGCGTATGCATTTTCAATTTTTCCAGCACCATTTGTTGAAGAGACTATCTTTTCTTCAATGTATGTTTTTGGCACCTTTGTCTAGTATGAGATAACTGGATTTATGTGGGTTTGTCTCTGTGTCTTCTATTGTGTACCATTGGTCTACATGTCTATTTTGGTGCTAATACTATGCCAATTTTGTTACTATAGCTCTGTAGTATAGTTTAAGGTATGGTATTGTGATGCCTCGTGCTGCATTCTTCTTGCTAAGGATTGCTTTGGCTATTCTGGGTCTCTTTTCTTCCAACTGAATTTTATGATTGCCTTTTCTACTTCTATGAAGAATGACATTGGGATTTTAATAGGAATTGCATTAAATCTGTATAATGCTTTTGGTAGTATGGCCATTTTGACAATATTGATTCTGCCTATCCAAGAACATGGGAGATCTTTCCATTTTCTAAGGTCTTCTTTGGTTTCTTTCTTCAGTGTTCTGTAGTTTCCATTGTAGAGTTTTTTGACCTCTTTTAGATTGATTCCCAAGTATTTTATTTTTTTTGAGGCTATTGCAAATGGAGTAGTTTTCCTAATTTCTCTTTCAGATGATTTATCACTGATGTAAAGAAATGCATTTGACTTATAGGTGTTGATTTTATATCCTGCTACTTTGCTGAATTTATTTATTTGCTCTAGAAGTTCTTTTATTTTATTTGTTCTAATTAGTTGTACATTACAGCAGATTGAATTTTGACTCATTGTACACAAATGGAGCAAAACTTTACATTTCTCTGGTTGTACATGATGTAGAGTCACACCATTTGTGCAATCATACCCATACACAGGGTAATAATGTCCTTTTTGGATCTTCTAAATATGAAATCATGTAATCGGCAAATAGTGATAGTTGGGTTCTTCTTTTCCTATTTGTATCTCTTTAATTTCTTTCATCAATCTAATTGCTTTGGCTAGAATTTCCAGTGTTATGTTTTATGTTAAACAGAAGTGGTGAAAAATGGCATCCCTTTTTTGTTTCAGGTTTTAGAGGGAATGCTTTTAATTTTTCTCCTTTTAGAATGATGTTGGCCTTGGACTTAGAGTAGATAGGTTTTACAATGGTGAGGTTTATTCCTATTATCTCTAGTTTTTCAAGTGTTTTGAACATGAAGTGGTGCTGTATTTTTATTGAATCCTTTTTCTGTATCCATTGAGGTCATATGATTCTTATCTTTAAGACTATTGATGTGATGTATTACATTTAGTGATTTCTGTATGTTGAACCAGCCTTACATCCCTGGAATGAACCCCACTTGATCATGGTACACTATCTTTTAAATATGTTTTTGTATGTGATTTGCCAGAATTTTATTGAGAATTTTTGCATCTGTGTTTATTAGGCATATTGGTCTGACGATTTTTTTCCTTAATGTCTCTTGTCTGGTTTTGGTATCAGGATGATACTAGCCTCATAGAATGAGTTTGGAAGTGTTCCCTTCTTTTCTATTACATGGAATAATTCGAGGAGTATTGGTGTTCTTCTTTGAAGGTGTTGTAGAACTTAGCTGAGAATCCATCTGGTCCTGGGTTTTTCTTTGTTGGTAGGCTTTTGATGGCATCTTTTATTTCATTGCTTGAAATTGATGTGTTTAAATTGTGTATGTCCTCCTGACTCAGTTTGGGTAGATCATATTTCTCTGGAAATTTGTTGATGTCTTTTATGGACCTTTATTTTATTTGCTTATTTATATGTGTTTCTGGGAATCGTACTTGCCTCACATGTACAAGGCAAGCGCTCTACTGCTGAGCTACAACTCCAGCCCCTGTTGATGTCTTTAAGATTTTCTATTTTAATGGAGTATAAATTTTCAAAATAGTGTCTAATTAACTTCTGTATTTCATTATTGTCCATTGTGATATTTCCCTTTTCATCACAAATTTTAATTTTATTTCCCCTTCTTTTCATTAGGGTGGCTAAGGGTTTATCAATTTTATTTTTTTTTTCCAAAGAACCAGCTTTTTATTTTGTCAATTTTTTCAATTGTTTTTTTATTTGTTTGTTTCACTTTCATTGATTTCGGCTCTGATTTTAATTATTTCCTGTATTCTACTTTTGGTGTTGATTTGTTCTTCTTTTTCTAGAGCTTTAAGATATAATGTTAAGTCATTTATTTTTTGACTTTTTATTCTTTTAGTGAATGAGCTCAATGCAATGAACTGTCCTCTTAGGACTGCCTTCATAGTGTCCCAGCAATTTTGCTATGTTTTTTTTTTTTTTTTTTTGAGAGAGAGAGAGAATTTTTTTTTAATATTTATTTTTTAGTTTTCGGCAGACACAACATCTTTGTTTGTATGTGGTGCTGAGGATCGAACCTGGGCGGCACACATGCCAGGCGAGTGCGCTACCACTTGAGCCACATCCCCAGCCCTGCAATTTTGCTATGTTGTATTGGTGTTCTCATTTACCTTTAAGAATTTTTTTTATTTCCTCTCTGATTTCTTCTGCTACCCATTTGTTATTCAATAGCATAATATTTAGTCTCCATATGTTGGAGTAGCTCCTTTTTAAAATTTTATTATTGATTTCTAATTTCATTTTATTATGATCTGATGGAATACAAGGTATTATGTCTGTTTTTTAAAAATATTTATTTATTTTTAAGTTTTAGGTGGACACAGTATCTTTATTTTACATTTATGTGGTGCTGAGGATTGAACCCAGTGCCTCATGCATGCTAGGCGAGCACTCTACCGCTGAGCCACAACCCCAGCCCCCCCCCCTTTTTTTTTTTTTTTTAAATATTTGCTAAGACTTCCTAGCTTTGATGTCTGTGTAGACAAATCAACTGAGGTCCAAATTGTTTTCCCTGTAAGCATAATCTGATATTTTTCTCTGGAATCCTTTAAAATTCTATCTTTATTCTGTATGTTAGGCATTTTCATTATGATGTGCCTTGGTGTAGGTGTGTTGTAATTTTGTATATTAGGGGTCCTGTAAACCTCATGTATTTGATTTTTTCATTTCATTCTTTAGGATTGGGAAATATTCTGATAATACTTCATTGAAAAGATTGTGCATTCCTTTGGTTTGTATCTCTGTACCTTCATCTATCCCAACAAATCTTAAATTTGGTCTTTTCATGTTATCTCATATTTCTTGGAAGTTATGTTCATGGTCTCTTAACATCTTTTCTCCATGGTCAACATTATTTTCAAGATTATGTATTTTATTTTTATTGTCTGAGATTCAGTCTTCCAAGTGGTCTAGTCTGTTAGTGATGCTTTCCATTGAATTTTTAATTTGTTTTATTGATTCCTCAAAATGAAGGAACTGATCTTTTGTCTCCTGAATTTTCTCTCTGATTTCACTCCTTGAATTGTACTTTACCTCATGGACAGTTTAACTGTGTACAGCCTAAACTCCTTCTCTGACATTTCTTCCTTTGTGGTGTCAATGGATTCTATCATTGGAGCATTTTGGGTTTGTTTGGGGGTGATTTATTCCCTTGTTTTTTCATGTTGTTTGTGTGTCTACCTATCTAGCACTATGGATCTGAGGAAGTAAAGTTTCTTCCCTGCAGTCTTATGGTATCCCTGAAGGTTTCCAGCTCCTTGCCTTTAAGGGGGAACAAATAATAATAGCAACCAATGCAAACCATATACAGCCTTAAACCAAATTGCTCCTACTAAGATGTCTACAGTTTTATTGAAATAAACAGAAATAAAATGTTATGTTATTGCCTACTATTAAAACAGTAAGTTTGCAAAAGGGTTTACAATTTCTAATGGTGGATAAAGAGAGAACCGAAGTGCGAAGTGCTATAGGATGTGATGTTTATGAGGAGGGAGAAGACATAAGTAAAAAAATTAAAGGAAGAGTCAAAGAAGAAATAGTAGACATTGGCTGTTAGAAGGAGAAAAGAGAGAAAGAGAATTAAGGGAAACATATGTGGGAGAAAAATATATATGTAAAGTAAAAATTAAAAAAAAAATAAAAATAGAAAAAAGTAAAAATAAAAGAATACAAAGCAAAATAAATACACTATTCAGGCATCCTAGTCCTCAATAAACTGATGCATGAAAAATAATTGGTTTAAAAAATGGTAGAAATATGAGCAAAAAAACGAAAAGAAAAGAAAAAAAAAGATCTCAATGAAAAATTGAACAATTGTTTCCGTTGGAGTTCAAAAGTGTCTCAGCTTCTCTTTTCAGGACTTAGATGGGGTTGTCTGGGGTATGATCTTTGCTCCACCCTCAGTGTGGGGTTGCTAGAGTGAGAGGACTAATCCTGGAGGCATGATTTAGGTTTAGGTATGCTCCAGTCTCTCCACTGAACCACTTGGTCTGGAGACTTTAAATAAGTGCACCTCCAGGGTCCAGCAATTGCTGGAAGACTACACCTCAGGAATCTCCTTTGGATTCCACTCATGTGGTGTAGGAGCTTGACTCCCCCAGCTGCCAGCCCCCACACTGTGGCTGCAAAATGTTTTCTTCTGCTGTCCTCTGTATGCCCCCAGGAGAGATGCAGTTTCTTTCCCATACAAGATATTGTATAGTGCACCTTACTGTTTAGTTGGACAGTAACTCTGATCCTTAAATGCACCATATCCCCACATGCCCTTGTTCTCTCGAGATTGAAGTTTCCTCTAATTCCCTTATTGCTTGACTGTATTCAGAGAGACCCTTTTGGTTTGTGTTTTTAGCCACTGCCACAGCTGTGGTGCTAGGGATTCTTTTCTTATTTTATTATAATAGATCTCCCGAGTCCCCAATCTGTTTTGAGCATTTAGTATTAATTCCAGTAAAGTCCCTCCTAATTTTTGTTCATTCACCTACCTTGCTGAGAAGCTGCCTATATGCTCTTCATGGTTTCATGCCATGGAGCTGCCAGGGAAGCTACCTCTGTATTCTACCATTTTTCCCAGTGTCCTAGATTAAAAATTTCTGAGAAGAAAATTTTCAAATGAAAGATGTGGATAGTATACTAAGAATCAGAAGTGAAAGTAGTTTATTTGATTGTGGTATGGAAACCAGGTAATAGTATTCTAAAGATGACTGCTGTTCATATCCTTACCCACTCACTCATAGGTTGGTGCCATGAGAGGAGTCTCAACAGATCTTTTTTTAGCGTTCTCCTCTGGCAGTATACAGGTATAAGTTTTCTTAGATATGTGCATTCTGAGGTCTACTGCTCATTCAATTTCTCAGCTCTTTGATTCATGCTCTTTCCTGGCTCCTCATCTTCCCCAGAACTTGAGCATGACTTCTCCATGAAATGCCTTTATTTACTCTGTTTAAATCACCAGAGTAAAGGAAGTAGAGAAGAACGTGTTAGTCCTGTGAATGTTCAACCGACTGCATCTCTAAAGTGTATAATGAAAAACATTTGCAAGTTTTGGTTTGATACATCAAAACTGAGTTGTGGTTACAGTTCGGTAGCAATAAGTCTATTAAGTAAGTCAGTCCTACATTGATGTTTTTTAGTAAATAAGCTAACTGGAAAGAAAAAAAAAACTTAAGTACCATACTTATACTACTGGAAGCATTATGTTAAAGCTGTGCTGGCAATAATAGGTGTTTATATTAAAGGATATATACAATATTTATGGTAATTTTTGAGTTCTTAAATTATTTACTACAAGGTCTCACCCAAATTTTGTGTTTTAGTCAGCTTTGTGCCACTGTGACCATAAGATCTGACAAAGTAGTAGAGGAAGGGTTTATTTTGGCTCATGGTTTCAGAGGTTCAGCCCATCATCAGGCAACTCCATTGCTCTGGGTCTGTGAGGCATAACATCATGGCAGAAGGGGGTGATGGAGTGAAGCAACTCAGAACATGACAGAGAGGGGAGGAGTAGAGGGAGAGAGAGAGGGAGAGGTGGGGAGAGAGAAAGAAAGTGCTTCACTCACCAGGGACAAAATATAAACGTCAAAGTCACATTCCCAACCTTCAACCACTCCCTACCTGTCTATGCTTATCACCCAGTTAATCCGTATTAGCGGATTAAAGATTTCATAATCTAATCATTTTACATCTGAATTGTCTCATACATGAACTGCTTTTGGGGGACACCTCATATCTAAACCATAACAATTTTTTTTCTACTTGGTAAGGATGATGCTTTTCATACATGTTTGGATTATTCCTCACTGTCTAAGTTCAGGCTACGTGTTAATTTACTTTTCAAAGGCAACTTGAATATGTTGGTTCCAAACTCTTCTAGTGCTAATTAGGAGGGCCTGGGTTGTTTATAGTTATTCTTTCTAAAGAGACAAATAATAATACACATTATTACTGGTTTTATTATAGAGTTTTTATTGCCTTTAGAGCTGGAAAAATCCCTGGGGGCCAGAGCAAGGTATTTATATGACAAGGTGAGACTTCTTGTTAACTTTGCTGTTTGGCAGTTAGTACATGAGGGAATCAAAGACAATTTCACTAGCTTCTGGCATTTAAGTGTTCTTCCTGAACCCCTGTGTTACAGAAAAGTGAACATTCACCTACCTTGCTCTCCTCAGCAAGGTAGGTGAATGAACAGAAATTAGGAGGGACTTTTACTCATCTCTAGCCAAGGCAGGAGGTGAGAGGTTGTGTCTGGGCAAGTTAATTTCTTTGCATAATTTAGAAGAGCAAGGAACTCTTGGGATCCTTTGGGAAAATCACTAAGTAGACACTTGAACCTTTTGTTTATGATATATGCCCTCAGGCCCCTCAGAATATTTCCTTGCTTCCCTTTTCCATAAACTGACAATTTTCTCTCTGATCAAGGTGAATATTTTTGCTATTTATCTGTTTGCTTCTGTCCTATCCCACTTCTGTGGTAAGGAAAAACTTCTTTGCTATTCTTCAAGTAACTCAATTGTAGAAATGGTACCATGTCACTATTAACAGTGGTTCTTGAAGGTTGTCTGCAAAACTACATCAGAAATTGTAGAGGCACATGGTGTATGTATTCCTCCTCCCTCATCTGTGAATGAGTTCCTGGATCTCATCCCATTTCCCAGGCGATGGTTATACAGAGCACTGAGTAGGAGTCCTTCTAACTATTGTTACTTTCTAACTTCTCTCATATGACCCTTTCAGAGAGATGAGGAAAGTCTTTAATGGTACTTGATATATCAGGTAGTTATTCAGTGAATGTTTGGATATGAGTTAGAGAGAGAAATTTGTATTTTTTTTATATAAGAAGGTCATTTTTGGTTATTTCTTTCTCATGGATATTGTCTCTCTTTATAGGCTTTTTCTATGGGATTGTTTTATTTGAATAGGACCAGGATTTCTCTAGCTTGTGAGAATGTGCTAAAATAGGTCAGCGCCCGGGACAAAGGAGACAGAGAACAGTATACAGGTGGGTTTTTCATTGGCAGCAAGAGGGCAGATAGGGCCTCATGGCTTTCATGAGGTTCAGGGAGCTTAATGCAGGCTGGTAATAAAATATTTACTTGCTTTTATATCATCTTTCCTGTACATACTCCTTGGGCATCTTGCCAGTGTGAATAATGTTATGGAAGATAGTATGACAGGACTGTGGAGTTAGGATTTTGTTATCATATCCTAGCAGATTCTATTAACTAAAAATGCTATAGAGAGAAGATGTGCATGTTGTAGACAGCAGTGGAGTAAAATTCATTGATGTGAGTGTGTCGTTACCTTCTGGGGCTCTTTTTGACCTGATATATTTCCATTAAACAACAAAACAAAATGATACCAACAGCAACAAAATAAAAATGTGTTATAAAAAAACCAAGGTTATTAATATTAAAAGGACGGTGTTCTTGATTCCAACCATCATTATGACTATCTGCTCTTTGATTTCTATAATGAAGCTTTGCTTGGGCTATATATGACTTTGTGCTGGCTGTACGAAGCCTGTACCACTTACTTTCACAGAGGCCCTTTATTGCCGAGATGTGACCAGCACCACAGAGAAGAAAGAAGCCTGGTGTTTTTCTCCAGGATCAGTGTGTTTGTGATGGGCTGGGCATACTAACCCCCAGAGGGACAGCTTAACCCAAATTTCATCCTGTTTAACTCAACTGTTTAAAGGGCTGACCTTTTTATAATATAGCAACTTAAACAGATTTCATATCTCTTTTATGGCTGAACTCTTTCCAATTTGAGTTTTTTTTTTTAAAGTGTGAAAGACTTTATATCAGATACTGAGAATCTCATAACACTAAAGGGAGCTTAATTAAAGTCATTGGAAAATTCACACAGAGAGAAAATAAAAGCAGCAAGCAATAGAAATCACACGGACTAGATCTAGAAGCATATTGGGGATAAACCCAGGAGGCTTGATGCCTTCAGGACAATCTATCAGATCAAGAGAGGAAGAATAAAAAGTTGAATCTAAGTTAAAAGAGAAATCTCTCATGACAAATATTGCTAACTCAAATTCTGCATGCGGAACAGCTTAAAGAGCCAGATATCCAACAGGATCAAACACTTTTTCTTTTTACTTTATGTTGAACTACATTTTTGTGATCATGAAGCATGTTATGGGGCATACCCCCAATGAAAGTAGACATAGGTGCTTGGTTTGGGGGTAGAGGAGTGGCTTAGAGCATAATCAACCATGTAGCCATTACCACACAAGTGGATGAATTGCTGTGAGTAAAGCCAGGAGAATTATTAAGCCCTTACCATCTTGGATAGCAATTGTAGATCCTCTGGGTTACTATCCTCTTTTGTGTCTCTGATAACCTCCTTTCATCTTGTTATTCAACTCTTTGTGATTTGAGCCTTTGGTGATATAACATGCTATGGTAGACCAATGGCATCAAAAATTATTAAAATGATTGAATCTAACAAAATCTTTAACACTTAAAAAATGTCTGCAATCTCTAATTATGTTTGTCACTTGTTAACCATGAAAGTTCCAAGGTCTAGGTTAGAATAAGCACACGTTTTCCAAATGGCTGTGTGGCTATTAGGAGCTCTGATAGAAATCCCCGCAGGTTTCCATGCATGCTGTCTAGGTTGCTGTGGGAATATCTTGAGCTTGCTGTCCTTTCAGTAACATAGCAACAATTCCAGGCATGACTGTTCTCCAGCAGGCTCAGCAAAACAGCATGTTTACTGCTGTGCTGTAAAGCACAAGTGGCTGAGCCATAGTCTGCCTACGGCTGGCCTTGCCCAATAATACTGGGAGATGCTAATAACATGGAAGGTAACTACGCTGTGTTTCAAAGCATTCTTCTCTTGCTGCCTTAAGATTAAAGATGTATCTAAAGATTTTTTGTGGACATCATTTATGTCCACACAGGTGAAGCATAATATTAAGATAAATGTTGCTTCTAATATTTCATTTTAATAGAAGGCATTTAAACATGTTAGTTCCAGAAAGGAGTAAAAATCTACTGCAGCAGCAGGAGAGCTGTCCATTGATGCAATCATCTGGACTTTATCTTAGAGTTATTGACTTCAATTGCTCCTTGTGAGAACCGTGATTTTTCTAAATCAAAGCTAAATCACTCCCTGCAACAAAACAATAAGCAGCTACTATTTGAGTCTCCTCACTTTTTGAATATACCCAATGAAACATTTCACTAGTAGCATCCGATGCTCACAAACCCCTGTGGAGGAAGTTCTATTATTCCCATTTTGTACCTACAGAAACTGAGGCTCAGAGAAATTTTTATCAAAACCACAGAGAAAGAGCTGGGATTGGAACCCAGATCTATCTGATTCTAAAACTTCTTCTATAAGCTACACTCTATTTTTCCAGAAACTATGACTTGTCATATACCTAGTGCCTAACACAGGACGTGACACTTTAGTCTTATTATAAATAGGTTTGGACTGATTTGATCCAGTTTCAAAGATATTTTTATAAGATATAGAAGAAAAAAATTCCATCTGTTTCTTCAGGCACTTTAAGATTTTATTTGGAATTCTTTTACAGAATTCCAGGGACCCACTTTAAATTAAAGAACCATGGAGCTCTGCTATAGACAGCAGTCTTAATCAGGGACTTAATTCACATAGCCCACAAGGCAAGGTGGCAAATGTGAAAAGCAAGGGACATCTTGCTGAAGGATTTGAGTGAGTTGAGTGAGGAGGGAAAAGCAATGGATAAATTTGTTGCTGCCTCAGAGGTTAATGGAAAATATCCGTGCTTTGCTGAGCATAACTCACTACATAAAAGATGTAGCAAAGTTGCTTAACAAGGTCACTCAGCTCTGGGGAGATTTTTGATCTATGCTCAATCAAATCCTTTCACCTGCAGTGGTGGGTCAAACCTTGCAAATGGAGTCAACCAAATTAGTCACCCGAGATTCAAGTGCCTGGATTGCACTTTCTTAGGATTTAGTTCCTTGTCACTGTCACCACCTAGAAATGACACTTCCTAATTGAGGGTATTCAGTAATGCCCAGAGGCCTCTGCGCTGTAAGCCCCAGAGGACACCTATTTATCTTATTTAGATTCAGCCCTATTTGCTGGAGAAAGGCCTTTGTGGCCCTAGAAGGAGCCAACTTTGGAAAATAAGGAAGATTCCAATAACATAGGTATTAGTTATCACTCTATCCTTCTTCAGAAAAACCAAAATAAAACAACAGAAAAAAACACTGAAGGTCTAAACCTAGGGTTCAGAATTAAGCTGCTTTAATGGAGCATCAGAACTTTTGTTCAATTCCGAGTCACTTGGTTTATTGTTTCTACCCAGAGCACACAACTCAAGAACAACTCTTAGTGACACCAGATTACTGAGGTCAGCCCTCTTGGAGATACTCGAAACTTACTATATTAAATGTTATTACAGTCAGCTGTGTTGACATGCACACTTAATTCTGAGTGCATTACAGCATGTTGACATACAATTGAGTGCTAGCCAAGGATCTGTTTTCATTGGATAGATCTATCGATATCATAAGGAGCAGCAAAAGTTTTCAGCAGTTGACCCCCATCTTGGCAGAAGTATTGGGTTTCATTGTTACTTTTCACGCCAGCTATGGAGATTGTTCTTGTAACTAATCTTCCCAACTCTTGTTTCTTCCCACGCCAGCTTTTCCCATTCACTGCTTAGATACAAATCGTAACTTTTTTTTTACTGTGACACTTTTTCTGCACATGCAGTTTTTGTCTCATTATCTTCAAAATGAAATCTGAAATCTTAACACAATCTTTCAACTATTGGTCCCATATATCAAACTATTCTGCAGTGAAACACTGGTTGCGTGTAACCTATTTTCTTCTTCCCTATTTTTGTCCAACTGTCTCCTGAAAGTCCATCTGTATTTGTGAACTTTCTTCCCATCCATAAAACTTTATTTTCCATGAAAAGAAACTTCCATAAAGTTTTCTGATATTTTTCAAGAATGTGTATTTTTTTCCTTTGCAGCTAGCTATACAATTCTTAACATTTCTCTTAAACATCTTTATTTATCCTCTCTTTATTATTATTTTTAAGTTTGCAGTCACCTCTAATGAGTTCTAAATGACATAAGGTTGGGGATTATGTTTTACCTTTTGTCTTGCATGTAGTAGGATCTCAGTTAAAATTTATTGAATTGAATTCTTGCTAAGAAGACTGATTTAATTTTTTTCTAAGTCTCTACTTGTTTCATTTCTACCTAGGAAACAGTGATTGTCATTGGTGATAATCTAGTACTTGTAAATTTTTAAAAATAGCCTTTGAAACACTGATGTCTATTGAACACAATCCATTTCTGATGTTGAAAGGAAGTGGGTTAAAGCTAGGGGAAAGGGTTATGTATTTGTTTGAATTTCCCCCTACTTTTAATTCTCTTTGTCATCAAAAATATTAGCCTTTTGCAGTATTTAATTACTTATAAAACTCCGAACTTCTTGGCATTGCACAAAACTAGTTTAATACTATGTTTGTTGAAGATGATAAGCAAAGCTAAATTTCACATACTTTTACATTCATTTACTATGGCAGGAGCTAGAGAATGGAGATTGTATCCAGATTGCCTTTCTACATTTCAGAGTTAATGGTTATTATTGTTATTGCTGTTATAATTCTTACAGTTCTCTGCTGGCATTTCAAGTACTACACTAAAGCAAGCTAGGAATTACACTAGCTTTGTAACTATACTGAGACTTGACTCAAGAATAGTAGCATTTCACACTGAATTGAAATAAAAATTAATTTTAGAGGTATCAATGTATTTCCTTAGGGATACACAGAATGGTGGTCTTTTCAGTTATGTCTAGTTCTCTCAGGTTCACATGCTGAAGTTTAGAAACATCAGAGAACTACAATAAAGTTTCAAGGAGAAGCATAAATTGGAATTTATATAACTTCAAAACTACTGTTCAATTCCAGGTCTACATTTCTAGGTAGGTGTACCACTATGGCCGCATGCTTCTTTTATTTGTTTTCTTTTCTTTCTCTTTCAACTGAAAATCAAAGCCAAAAACAATGACAAAAATAAATACTGCTCAAAATATTATTCTAGAAGCTTAAGAACTAAAATTTAAGCTTTACGTTTAAACTGGTCAATATCTACTGTGGTCTATTGTCTTGTGTCTGTAGAGACTCAACAACAAAAAGATAATTATTATATCAAATGAATAACTTCCTCAACTTTTCATTGTTAATATCTTATTTTGCCATTCTGGGCCTTTAGTACTGTCTAGAATGATTAATTTATTTAAAACAAAACAGGAAAGAAAACCCTAACCCTTCAGATATAGAATAGATGTCATTATTTAGGGCAGCAGTCTCTCAATTACAACTTGGCAATGAATCTATCTATCTATCTATCTATCTATCTATCTATCTATCTATCTATCTAATCTATCTGCCTATCTATCTGTTGCCATAGAGGCAAAGTTATTACTCTTCATTCCTGATGATATTTTGAGCTCGTATATTTGCCAGCTCCATGCAGGTGTTGCCTTAATAGTTTTTTTGTGAACGTAATGCAGCTACTTCTTAATTTCTGTTATTACTTTTTATTTTTTTGGAATATGGCAGCAAAACTAGTGACTTTGAAATTAAACATGTACTAATTTTAGAAGAATGTGTCTTATTTGCTCAGAAATGTTTTTAAGACTTCCTGCAGGGGCACTGTCTGGTGGCCAGGCTTAGGTAGTATAACAGTCATCTCAGCATGATGCCAGGTACCTTTTAGCTGGCATCGGTCATTCCATAGCTCTGTGATGCTGTAGTGTGCAGAAGGCTTTGGGTTATGCTTAGTGACACTTTTTATTAATTGTTAACTTCAGAAAGTGGCTCCTGGATGCATCAGTGAGTGGAGAGTATTATGGAAGCATATGTCTGAAAAAGGCTATAGATCACCAACACTGGCAATGTGTTTTACCCTAGCAAAACCTAAGCTGAGAAACAAGTAACAGGACTATAAAATAAAAGGAACTGCAAATTCTGAAATGTTGGGCTGGGGATATAGCTCAGTTGGTAGAGTGCTTGCCTTGAATGTGCAAGGCCCTGGGTTCTAATCCCCTGTACCACAAAAAATAAAAAATAAATTCTGAAATGTCTCTGAATATACAGACTTTGCATATAGCAAGCTAGAGAAACTAGAGAATAGTACAACTAATGATTATAGATAAATTATGGCTGTCACTCTACATTTTCATAATTTATAAATAAACATTTTGAGTATTTTTTTTAAAATAAGTTATTTTATAAAGTGGAAAAACATATTTGATAACATTTCAATATACTGGAAACTAGCTCTTAATTTTCATTTTCTTATAAGAAAACTCATTTTTCTTTAAGTATTTGTGATTCTAACCAAACTGATAAGTGGATTAATGAAAAAAAAAATGCTAGCATTTTGGGGACAAGCATCTCACATTGTGAAGGATGAATGAAAATTGCTTACCATTTTTAGTACACAGGCATTTCATATAGACTGCCTAGTTCTATGTTTACAGATTTGTGTTTGTCCTAATGTTTGGTTAGGGTCCTACAGGAAACAGATGACATCCTCTGGAGTGGTAATTGCAGACAGTTGAATGAAGGGGTAGCTTAATAAGGAGCAGTGAAGCATTCTGCTTATAATAGTCATGGAACATATTACCATCCTCAACCTGCTATGGAAAGGGAAGGCAGTATTGGATTTTGGGAGAGCTGTGGCAGCAGGAAAGGGACAACCAGCAGAAGCAAAACCAATAGCTGCAAAATGGGCTGGCACAGAGAGAGCGAGGGGAATCCATATTCTCTTTCCAACAGCATTCCAACCTCCTGTTATATTCTTCCACTGGCCAAACCCAACTAGAAGCCAGGGGACTGTTCCCTGAGATCCTTAGGGTTCAGCCTTCTGGAACCTAGAACTGGGTGGAAATTGGTAGAATGTGAATTGGGAAAAGCTGATAGAAATACCAGTGTACATATTACATTGTCAGGTATTTTAAATAATGATGACGAACTTGTTCATTTATAGAAGTTGTGAAAAATCTGGGAAAATGTCTCAAAACATTTACGTGTGATAGGTCAAAATGCATCTACTGCCATGTATATAACTAATTAGAACAAATAAAAAAGAATTACAAAAAAGCCTTAATTTGTTACACAATAGAATAAAAAGAATGCCTATTAAGGAATGATTTTAAATCCCACATCAAAGTCATTGAAATAAAGCTCTTCAGTGAGTAATTATACAAGAAAATATTACTAATAATCTTCCCTGGAGATTTAAAAAAGAAATACATTCATCTGTTGAATTTAGTGATAGTCTTCTCTAGAAATCAAATGGTCTAATTCTCTGCTCATTAAAATTACAGTTCAATTTGGTTAATGATGAACACTGTGAACACATCTGATCTACAGATGTGTTTGACTTGCAAAGAATTATTGCAAGAGGTTTATGAGTTCTTGTGTACAAGTTTTGTAGATTAAATAAATCACATACACATATTTTATGCAATTTAAAAAACAAAAATACTAATTTTCAGAATATATTATATGAAACTGTCAGAAATATTCACAAAGATTAAGCTACAAGAATGTTCAAAACAATGTTTAGAATAGTATAAAACTGTAAATAATCTAAATGCCTAAAAGGAAGATATTGATAAAGTGAATTGTGGTTTGTTTGTTTTTTGGTACCAGGGATTGAACTCTGGAGCCCTTAACAACTGAGCTATATCCCCAACCCTTTTTATATTTTATTTTGGAACAGGGTCTCACAAAATTGCTTTAGGACCTCCCTAAGTTACTGAGGCTGGCTTTGAACTTGGATGTCCTCCCTCAGCCTTTGAAGATGCTGGGATCATAGGCCTGTGCCATGGTACCCTGTGAACTGTGTTTTTCTCAATACAGAAATTTAACATCAAGTTATATAAAATAATGCTAAAATATATCTTATTTCACCAGAACTTATAAAATAGACTTATGGTATAATCTTATTAGTATATAAAGAGAAAGAACAAAAGGACTATCTTTCTAGATAGTCAACCTGCCCAAATTTTTTTCCTGGCAGATTATAGAAGATTTCTTTTAAAGGAATACTTTGTTTTGTTCAGGTTTCAATGTTTTTCATATACGCACATTAACTTAGTTATTTTAATAATGGTTTAAATCAGGTAAAATAAAGACTATTCTGTTCAACTATAGACATATATGAAACAAAAAACAGAATTAATTTTTCTCCCACAGATGAAAAAAATAGAAAATTAATAACACTTTTTGTTTAATGTGGAATCTTTAAAGAACTTGTATAAGGAACAAGTCAATTTTGTTTTAGAGAAAATAAGGATCACAAAGATGTCTGTTGAAAGTTTGGAAATCAGTAACATGCAGGATTTGGGCAGATGAGATTATGAAGTTAATTTTTAAATTAATTAATTATTTCATTAATTTATTGCAGTATTGGGGATTGAATTCAGGGCCTTGCACATGCTAACAAAATTAATGCTATTTTTGGTGAAATTAATGCTAACTTTAAGACCAGAGCTTAGGTGCAGAAGCAATAGGTTTTTATATCAGCCAAGAAAGCCTTTTCTGGTATGGGTGGCACCAAACCCCCACTTCTACCTTTGTCCCCTGTCCCTATGTGGTAAGGAGATGGAAGCCAGTCACAGAAGGAGTGAGCTGTTGAGCTATGCAGGCCCAGTCCTTGTCTGAACTCAATATTCTGAAAAGTCAATTCTCTTAGAATGGAGAAACTCGGATCAAAAACTTGTATGAGAGAAACCTGCCTTATACATCACACATATCAGAAAAATCAGTGCTTGATAACTTGTAAGCTATTGTAATTTCTTTGATATCAAGTTAAAATAGGAATGATCTTGAAATTAATTCAACAGCCATTAAAACACCTACTGTGAACCAGGTGTGTTGATAGTTGTTAGGATGTAAATTTGAAGGGGTTGGGTATATAGCTCAGTAGTTAGAGTGCTTGCCTTGCATGCACAAGGTCCTGAGTTCAATCCCCAGCACCAAAAAAAAAAAAAAAAAAGGATGTAAATTTGAAGGAGACATGCTTCATCTGCATTCTGGGAGGTGACAGAATTGCAGCACACATAGCTAATCAGCAATTCTCTCTGTATATTCAACTGTCCAGTCCATTTGTACATCCTTAAGACTTCCAAAGTCAACATGCAAATAACAAAGTTAGTTATACTTCCAATGAAACTACACCTGTTCTTGGTTTGCTTTTTGATGAATGACACTGCCTAAACTTGAAATTCATTTTCAGCTTCTTTTCATTAGTTTTCTACATCAACTGATTATTAAGACTACTCAAATCTATTATAATCACTTGATTTCATAACCCCTTCTCCTTTTAATAGCCTTGGATCCATTCTCTTTCATCTGGATTCTATCAAATGCCATCTAATGGATCTCTCTGCCCACAAACTCTTATTCTTTAGTGCTTCCTCCATATTGGCTGTTCAGTGACTTTTATCATATGCATAATTAATTATGTTCTTCCCTTACATAAAAATTCTTGATGACTGTCAAGTTTGAATATGTCCCTAATCACTTAGCTTACTGGACAAGGTTTTCTATTATCCAGTCACTTAGTGGATTTGTTATTGTTGTTTTTGTTTTTAGAGACTGGGTCTTGCTGTGATGTCCAAGCTGGGCTCAAGCAATCCTCCTGATTCAACCTCCCTAGCAGCTGGGTTACAGGCACATGCCACTGTACCTGGCATTCTCTAGTTTTTGAACATCATTTTTTAGCATCTATTTTTTTCTACATATATGCTTTTGTTTTGGTGTTCTATGCATAACAAATTATATGTAATTCCTAATATGGCATTCTTTTATCTGTCTGGTCTTTTTTTTTTCTTTTACAGTTTTTTTTATTGGTGCATTATAGTTGTACATATGGTGGAATTTATTGTTACATGCATACAATATAACAATACAATTTGGCCAATATCACTCCTAGCCCTTACCCACTCCCTCTCCTCCTCCCATCCTGGCCCCCTTCCTCTATTCTACTTACTTCCCTTTGCTTTTTTTTAAAACATTAATTAATTAATTAATTCTAATTAGGTATATATGACAGCAGAATGCATTTTGATTCATTGTATACAATTGCAACACAACTTTTCATTTCTCTGGTTGAACATGATGTAGCGTCACACCATATGTGCAGTCCACACATGTACCTAGGGTAATGATGTCCATTTCATTCCACCATCTTTCCTGTCCCCATGCCCCCTCCCTTTCCTTTGCCCAATCTCAGTTCCTCCATTTGGTCTTTGAACTTATTATTGTTTTTACTTGGCATTCTCTCTCCTGTTCTGAAAAAAAAATCCAACTTGTCCTAAAAACTCCATTGAAGTACCACCTACTGGGTTGAATTTTGGTCCTCCAAAAGATATGTAAGTCTTCAACCCCAGTACCCATAAATGTGGCTTTATTTGAAAATGGGTTTTTGCAGGTATAATTAAGGTAAGGATCTTGAAATAAGATTGCATTATGGTAGGTCTTATATCAAATAACCCATGTTTTTATAAGACACAGAAATGGAGAGACACAAAGGAGAAGGCTATGTGAAGAGGCAGTCAGAGATGCAGATGGCATTATGCTGCCATAAAATAAAAAAATGTCTGGAGTCAGCAAAAAGCTGGAAGAGGGAAGGGTGGGTATATCTTTGAGCGTTCAGAGGGAGTGTGGTTCTGTCAACACCTTGATCTTGGAGTTGGTTGTGGCCTCCAGAACTGTGACAGAATAAATTTCTGTTGTTTTAATCCACTAAATTTGTAATAATGCACAGTGGCAGCCCTGCGAAATGAATATAACTATCTCCTTAAGAATCTTCTCTTTGGGGAGAGAGTGCCAAATTATGGCCACATATGGCTATGTTGGTCTCAGGCAGACTTGCATATAAAACTTTATTAAATAAAAATGGTTTTGGGATTAAATGAGACAGTCTTGGAAATCATTCCCATAAAATAAGAGCTCAATGAATAGTGGGGTTATTCTTCTTCTAAAATTCCTACCTCCACTCAAAACTAAGTGTTCCTTTTAGTGTGTTTTTATATTACCTTTTATCTACCTCTACATTTATTACTTTATTATAGAACTTATTATCATTATTATTATAAATTATAGAGTTTATTACTCTATAATTCCTTTATTTGTTTGCAAATTTTTCCTCCAAGCTTCCTGTGAGCTCATTAAAGGCAGAACTATGTCTTATTCTTTCTCATATGCCCACCACATAGTAAAAAGTCAAGCATGTGGGAGGCATTCAGTCACTGTTGAATTGAAGGACTTTGACGTCATGGTACTTTCCAGGAGGGGGCCTGGCACAGTACTGTGAAAGGGTAATAAGATGGTTAACATACTGTTCTGTGATACTGCTGGTGTCATATAGGACTCATGGGTTTTATGGGAAAACTCTTGCAACTTACATAAAGAAGAGACAAACTTTGGTCCATACAAATCCATTTATTATTTTCATATTCCAGTTTTGTTGCTTTAACAGAATTTCTGAGAATGGGTAATTTATAAAGTTCATTTGGCAAAATTCTTGGATAGTCCAAGAGCATGGTGCCTGCATCTGGTGAGGGTCTTCTTCCTGCATCATAGCGTAGTAAGGGACAGAATATATCAAGGCAGAATAAGCATAATAGCTGGGTCTCTCCTCCCTGTCTTATCAAGCCACTAATGCCATCATGGGGGTCCCACCCTCAAGACCTCATCTAATCCAGATTACCTCCCAAAGGTCCTACCTCAAATACCTTTAATATATGAATTTTGGGATTAAGTTTCTAAATCCCAGGGGAAACATTTAAACCATAGGAATTATTGAACTATTTATTTTCAGATTAAGACCACAGTATTAAACTAGTGTGGACCTATATTCTCATGGCATTGCTCAAAAAATTTTTCCTCTTTGAAGTCTACACTGGCTCCCAACTCCCTTCCCTGAACAAATTAGTCTCTTTCTTACCCACTTTGTATGTTTCTACTATAGCATTAATGACACTGAATAGTCAATATTTATTTAATTGTCTTGGTTATAAACTGTAGACAGTTTATATGTATTATTTATCTCTGTATGTTAATAATGAATAGGCAATAATGAATATTTATGGACTAAACCAACAAATGAATGAATAGGATTTTATTGCTAACAGGCAGCAAAAGAAGATCTGGAGATATTTTGTTGTTCACCATTACTTACTTGAAAATTTGGGGTCAGAAGTCATAACTTCTAGTGCCAAGTTTCATACTGACTACACTAATATGAAGGTCAAATTATTTTTTTGAGAACAATGAGTCAATATACAATATCAATTCTAATTCTCATCTCATGTTGTATATCCTGCAACAAAGTAAATCATTCACCACTTCCTATTTGTCAGCCCACTGAAACTTGGAACACAGAGGAATTGCAGAGGCTGAATTGCTTTTCATGGACAAAACTGCTCTCTTCCCAAGAGGTTGCTTTGCCACTTAAATCATAATTCATGTGCTGTGCTTTTTCGATTTAGGCTTCATGGAATGTCAAACATTTTTTATCATAGGCTGCATAATGCAACCAATTTATAGAATGGCATTGGGTATAATAATCTTTTCCGTAAGGCTAGTCCCATGGAGGGGAAGATTCTGTCATGACACTTTGATGAAAGCTAATTATGTGCCCCCTTCTTTAATCCTTCTTTCATCATGCCGAAGAATGACTATCAGGAGATTGCCAGCTGGACCACTCTCTTCCTTCACTCAGACACTGTCTGTCAAGAACTTTATTTACCACCAAGATGGAAAGTATCTTTCCTCCTGCCTTAGGGCTTCTACATATAATTTTGACAGCCTTTACTTTATCAAAGAAATTGTGTCAATTTAAAAACTGGAGCCTTCCTTACTGTGGTTGAATATCAAATTTTAGATACAGAAGGATCTCTTTAATGCCAAATTTAAAAGGGAATTTAAGGCCAAATTAGAGAAGATTTATACTTTTGAAAGGCCATTAGTGCGATAATGATCACAATGGTATTCCTTCAGCAGGATTCACTCAAGACTGAATTTTCATCAGACAACACTATTGTTTTAAAACATTGGTATACATACCACGTGCATTTCAGGCACTTCAGGCACTAACATGTCAGGAGCACACACACACACACCACACACACACACACACACACACACACACATATACATATATATAAAAAGCATGCTATGGACATCGGGGGAGGTTGTGTTTGAGATCCCAATCTGCACAACTTTATTTCTGACAGATGAGATAGTTGGTAAAGAACATCAAGGCCAATATCTCTGGGACTGGGATATCATCATCATCTAATGAAAGAGCCAGTGTCACTAGGCGCTGATGGATCCTTTCCAAACAGCAGCCAATATCCCCTCATAGAACAGAACTCAACATGTCTATGTATATGACTTTTCTCATGCTTTTCTTGAAATAAAGTGAAGGTTTTAAGCCACAGATGCACATTGGAAAAATTGGTAGAGTTTCATAAAAATGGAAGGGAGATCAGTAGGAAAGAGGAAAGGAACTTGGAATGGGGAAAGAGGAGAGGAAAAGGGGAAATATTGGGGGATAATTTTGGCCAAATTGGCTTGTTATATTGTACGCATGTACAAATATGTAACCATGAGTCCCACCATTAGGTACAACTGTAATGCACCAATAAAAATATGGGAAAAAGAGAAATATTGGTAGAGTAAAACAACAACAAACAAATTTTGATGATTGGGTCCTTTTCTAGTTCAAATTAAATCAGAATGCTTAGAGAAATCCAAGCATGGGTACTTTTAAATGTTCCCTTGGTTAGTCTATTATGTTTTAAAGCCATATCCAAACTGAATTTTAACCTGCAGCTACATTAGGGGATGACACAGTCCCCAGAAAGGCATTCACAGCATTGTAGTGCGACCTTCCATTGTCAACAGGCTACCACAATGGTAATAAATTGTGTTCGTCTGCTTCAGTACCCTTCCTGCTCACTACTGCAAATTCCCTCTGCAAGGCATAGTTTCCAAACAACTACAAAATGCCAATTTAGCTGAAAGGTCAAATCAAAGTAAGACCAGGGCGAACAGATGAGCCTACACTATGCCCAGAACAACCTCTAGCTTGAAATACCTAAACACACAAACATGAGCAGAGGGAGACAAATGGCACAGCAGAAATAGTCTAGGCAGACAAAAGTCGGCCTCAATTTCAGCTGCTCTTAGTTTAGTTTAGTCTGGTCATCAAGATTGTCCTTGTGTTTCCAGTATTGCTGCTCCTGGAGTCTTTTCACTGATGCTTCTACTTAATTGGTTGTATCTTCCCTGCAATTTGAACTCAAGGTAAAGTGACAAGGAAAAGCCTTAGATATGTTCTGCGCTAATTAATATGGAAAGTCTTAACATGATCAAATCAAGCTTTTCCTCTAAGCTTGCCACATGAACAGCTGGTCCGCAGCACTCCAGGAATGTCAACTGCAGAGGCCAGTGTCCATCATTTAGGCTTGTGGTGTCCGGTAACCTGAAAGGAGAAGTATTTGGGTTGCTCTTTCCTATTTAAGATTCACGATTTGTGCTGACCTGAGAAGACAGACAGCAGCTGTGGTAAAAACCTCTATTTGTTCCAGTTGGTCCTTTCATTCCCTACTGGGCCATCTTGTAAATTGGCAGTTATAAGTAATGACAAAGAGACTCTCTCAAGGTTGGCAGGTGTGATGAGTAAGTAACATGCCGACATCACCTGCAGTAAAACAATCTCTTGGCTATACCCCTGAGATGAAAAAAAAAAAAAAAAAAAAAAACCTTAAAAAACCCTCCACCTTTATCAGCAGTCCCCAATACATACTGAAATCTCAGTTTCTCTTCCCCATGAGCCTTGGACCTTGATTTAATCTAATCTCATAGCAGCCCTTATTTTCTTGGTTTATAAAACATCTGAGCTATTTACAAGGAAGTAGAGTGAACTGGCAAACCTATTGACCTCATTTTGGTTGGTGAAGTCTCTGGCTGATTAAAAGAATGCCTTGTTGGAAGGAGCCACTGATGAGTCTGCAGACCCTGGATAGTCTGGCATTTCAAAGTTGGGTTGAAATATCGTCACCAAATTTAACAATGCAGAGCTAAATTTATCAATTCATCATTGAGAAAAATCCTACCTGCTTTATAGAGTTGTTGTGTTTTTAAATTTGAGTCCACTTTATCAAATTGATCTGTATTTAAATTTAGTATAATATATCTCTTATTTATTCACATTTATTTTATTTTGCTCCATTTTGCATATGGCACTGAAAAGAAATTGTATGGATTTTAATCTGATTTCACATAGTCCACTTTCTGCATGTCAGCTACTACTAATAGATTTTCTGGGATATTGAAAAACTAAATTTAAATTGATGAGGGCCTTTGGTTTAGGAATATTATATTTCAAACTATTTTTTTCTCTTAAGTGGTTGGGTTATTGGTCCTGATATTTTGTTTGTTTTTGAGTTACCATAGTGGCCATATTTATGGCATTAGAGTCAGTAAATTCTCTTTACCAACTCTGGAAAAGTCAATTTAATTTTTTATGTTCTTGGGTTACATTTGCTTTTTAAAGCAATATGGATTAAAAGGCAGGGTTCAAAATTCTTGACCTACTATTGAAAAAAGCTATAATACATTACTACATCTATAAAATTGTTAAGGACTCTTAATCTGGTGATTATTCACCTGCTAGACAGTGAATGAGTCACATTTCTTTAGGAATGCTGCTATTTATCATCTTAATAGGAACTTGAATATTTTAGAAATGAGATAGGCTATAATCTCAAGACTCTCTCTTTTTTTTTTTTTTTTTTGCTACTGCCAGAATGGCTTTCACTTAGAAAGTTTTTATGAAGAACAATTTGAATATGCCTAATGAGCAGTGCCTTTGATTCATAGCCTGTATTGGTTTTTAAATTTTTCTTATAAATTCCTCCAGCATTGGGCCATCATATGGAATAATGGCTGAGGACTCATTGCTTCTAAAATGGAAAAGACTCAACTCCATCTCAGTCTGTGTCCATTTCCTTGCCTTGGAATGCTTAGTCATACATATTGAGTTATTATATATATATTTAAAGAAAACCTTATCTCTTTTTTGGTTGTCTTCTTGCCCTTAGCAGTCCATTCCCAATTCTAGGAACCACAAGAGAGTTTCTAGAAGAATTATGTCATGGTTAAGCTCTAGGCATAGATCTGGCTTATAAAATATGGAGGATCCTGAAGTTTTTAGGAAAAACTATTGTTTCTCAAGATTATTTAAATACCAATTAGTAGACCTTTCAAGGAAAATTATATCTCTTTTGAGTGTGGAACTCTTGATTAACCAGTGAGCCAAGAGTGTTATTTTCTGCATTTAGTTCAATTCTGAGGGTAACTTGCGGCCCAGATTTTCTGGGATCAAAATCTAGCATGGCCAGGAATAAAGATGTCAGCTTTGTGATACTTGAGATTGCAATCATAAAGTAGGTCTTCTAAACTTTTTAGAAAGCAGTAACTTGTTGAAAGTGGAAATTGGGTACAGTGGTATTTTTCCTAATGGACAGCTGTTGTTTTCCTATCCCTTTTGGTCACAGGAGTAATAGTATAACACAAGGTGGGGTGAATTAGTAGATCAAAATAGGGTGGAGGAAGGCAGTCAGGGAGAAGGAGGGAAAAAGGAAAGGAGAGGTTCTAGGGACTGAGATTATCAAATTATGTTGTACAGATAAATATAATTATGTATTCATAAACATGTTATAATGAATTCCACTATTGTGCATAATTATTATGCATGAATTGAAAACTATAAAACCAAGATGTGTCAACATTAGGATCTTTAAATATTAGTAGTGGGCACTATTCTAGGATCAGTGAGGAGTCCTTGATGTCCTACAGTGTTAACACCTTGCCTGAGGGAAGGTTGATTGACAAGGCAGTGATGATTATAGGAGGGCCTGATAACAACATCAGGAGCCTTAAGTAGGAAAACCAACAGGCTGGTGAATCCATAATTTTATTTTCTAACTACTTAGCATCTCCAAGGTAGATTTCTACCATCAAAGGAGCTGTTGCAATTTTAAAATGCTTTTTAAAAATCTGTGTTTATGGTAACTGGGGATTTTGAAGTATTTAATCCTTACTACAAATATGTAGATGAATATATATGAAAGAGTTAAAAATATACCACTCTGATATATTGACTATTTAAGTTAAAGACACCTGAAAAACACAGTTGCAAGATCACTTCAATCTTCGTGCTATTTCTTAAATGTAGAAGATGAAACTCCCGTGTAAAAGACACTCTCTCTATACTAAAAAGAAAGGCAATATCCTTATCTTCAAGGACAAGAAAGGGAGACCAAGAAAATTCTGTGTGAACCTTGTTAGAAGCTTTGATCCTTTAAGTCTCCTCCGTGTAATTTGATTACATTTTCATAGTTTACTAAAATTTTTCCCATTCACTATATGAGTAAATGTCTCTAACTGCTTCTTTGGGTCTTCATTTCTTTATGAGGGCTCTGTGCCATGTAAAATTTGTATTATGCTTTTTCTCCTGTTAATCTCTCATATGTCAATTTAATTCTTGGATCCAGCTGGGGACCCTAGGAGGGTGGAGATGGAGTTTTTCCATTCCTATATATATTATTTTCCAAAGTTGACAAAGTTTAAATGAAATAATTTCCTGTCATCATATTGACTTCACAATTTAAATGGCTAACCTGAAATGCCTCCCTGTTTGTTGATGTGGCCTCACTACAGGTCCCCACACTCCATGGTGACCAGAAGTACAGTGATTCTCATCACCTGGTTTGATGCCAGGATTCATTTTGATTATTTTTTTCCTCAAGAGAGTTAACATCAGGCAACAATGTTTATCTGGTTGTTTTATTTATTAAAATGAATAGAAGGAGAAATTTTGAAAGTATTAAGTTATGTCAATTTGAATTTATCAAAGACACTTGAAGACATTAGAGGTATTTTATCCACAATATGTTTGTAAAATGTAAGAACAAACCTCCACTCTCATGTAAGTTAACATACTCAAATTAAAATGTCTATTTTAGAAAAACAAAAATTTTAAATAATTTACTTATAAGCATGAAATGTATTGTTTATTAGCAAAATAAATTAGCTAGTAAGTTGAAGCAAGGGATTATGCAGACAACTTAGTCTTCACTATTCATGTCTTATTTATTTAAAGACTAAAAAATTAAGACAAAATGTTTTCCATCTTTCTCTCACAAATAATTTCTTTATTTGGAATGTATGAATAAAATTTTCAAAAGAAATATTCATTTTGTAACTGCAGAAGAAGTTACTGCTTTTCTAAGATTGTCACTTTAATAGCAACTGATGTGCTGAGTACTACAGTATAGGTCACTTGGGGAGATAGTCTTTCAAACCTCATCATCCTCCTGAAATTCTCTGTGGTTGGTGTTATCCATCCATATTTATAATATCTGGGTGTTAATTTTGGTTCATTGCCATAAAAATTTCCTTTCTATCACATTGATTGAGACTGAAATTTTAAAGACATCAGCAAAGGTTAGATCATAGAAAAAGAGGACTGAACAAATTGACCTACTGTACATTTTTAGGACATTTTATCCAACAGCTATACAATATAAATTCTTCTAATCAAATCAGAAATGTAGCTATTATATCTAATACCATAGAAATGCAAAGTATTACTAAGGACTGTTATGAATAACTATATGTTAACATAATTTGTAAAACCTAGAAAAAATAAACAAATTTCTGGGCACATATAATTTAACAAAATTGAACAATAAGAACATATAAAACCCAAATAGATCAATAACAACGAACAAGATTGAATGTAATAAAAAATCTAATAACGCAGGAAATCCTTGGACTGTATGGCTTCACTGATGAATTTTACCAAACTTTTAAAGAAGAACTAATACCAAAATTTCTCAAGCTATTCCAAAGTATCGAAAGGGAACCCTTCCAAAGACATTTGAAAGGGAAAGTCAGCATTCCCCTGATACCCAAACCATATAAGAACAAATCAGAAAAAGAAAATGACAGATAAATATAGATGCAAAAAATCTCAACAAAGTATCAGCAAATTGAATCCAATAGCACATTAAAAAGATTATACACCATGGTCAAATAAAATTTGTCCTAAGGATGCAAGGATGGCTCAATGTATAAAATTTGATAAACATAATACATCACAGCAATAGAATGAAAAATAAAAACCATATGATTATTTCAAAGGACATAGAAAAATCATTCAATAGAATTCAACTTCCTTTAATGATAAAAACCCTGAACATATTAGGTATGGAAGGAATGAGCTTCAACAGAGGGTAAACTATGTATATGGCAAACCCATATTCTACTTCATAATTAATGGAGTAAAGTTGAAATCGTTTCAAGATCAGGAACATGACAAGAATATTCATTTCCATCATGCTAGTATTGGAAGTCTTAACCAGAGCAATAAGAGAAGAAAAAGAAATCAAGACCATTCAAATAAGAAAAGGTCAAATTATCCCTATTTTCAGATGCCATGATTTTATGTGTAAAAAAAACAAAAACAAAAACAAAAACCTAGAGATTCCACATATACACCAAAAAAAAAAAACCCTATTAGAACTGATAAATTTAGTAACACACAGAAATCAGTAGCATTTCCATATACCAATAACAAAATTGCTGAGAAAGGAATCAAGAAAGTGATTTCATTTACAATAGCTACAAAAATACAATAAATTTCAAATAGATGTAAAAAAACTCTACAATAAAAATTAAAAGGCTGATGAAAGAAATTGAAGAGGAAACAAAAAATGGAAAAGCATGCCAATGTTCATGGATTGGAAGAAATAATATCATTAAAATATCAACAACCATATCAGCGACAAATCCTCTGAAATGGAAATGAGGACAACCACCCCATTCACAATATCCTCAAAAAAAAATAAAATACTTGGGAATCAACCTAACAAAAGAGGTGAAAGACTTATACAATGAAAACTACAGAACCCTAAAGAGAGAAATAGAAGAAGATCTTAGAAGATGGAAAAATATACCCTGTTCATGGATAGGTAGAAGTAACATCATCAAAATGGCGATATTACCAAAAGTTCTCTATAGGTTTAATGCAATGCCAATCAAAATCCCAACGGCATTTCTTGTAGAAATAGAGAAAGCAATCATGAAATTCATATGGAAAAATAAAAGACCCAGAATAGCAAAAACAATGCTAAGCAGGAAGTGTGAATCAGGCAGTATAGCTATACCAGACTTCAAACTATACTACAGAGCAATAGTAACAAAAACAGCATGGTACTGGTACCAAAACAGGCGGGTGGACCAATGGTACAGAATAGAGGACACAGAAACCAATCCACAAAACTACAACTATCTTATATTCGATAAAGGGGCTAAAAGCATGCAATGGAAGAAGGATAGCATCTTCAACAAATGGTGTTGGGAAAACTGGAAATCCATATGCAACAAAATGAAACTGAATCCCTTTCTCTCGCCATGCACAAAAGTTAACTCAAAGTGGATCAAGGAACTTGATATCAAATCAGAGACATGGCGTCTGATAGAAGAAAAAGTTGGCTATGATCTACATACTGTGGGGTCGGGCTCCAAATTCCTCAATAGGACACCCATAGCACAACAGTTAATAACTAGAATCAACAAATGGGACTTACTCAAACTAAAAAGTTTTTTTCTCAGCAAAAGAAACAATAAGAGAGGTAAATAGGGAGCCTACGTCCTGGGAACAAATCTTTACTCCTCACACTTCAGACAGAGCCCTAATATCCAGAGTATACAAAGAACTCAAAAAATTAGACAATAAGATAACAAATAACCCAATCAACAAATGGGCCAAGGACCTGAACAGAAATTTCTCAGAGGAGGACATACAATCAATCAACAAGTATATGAAAAAATGCTCACCATCTCTAGCAGTCAGAGAAATGCAAATCAAAACCACCCTAAGATATCATCTCACTCCAGTAAGATTGGCAGCCATTAGGAAGTCAAACAACAACAAGTGCTGGCGAGGATGTGGGGAAAAGGGTACTCTTGTACATTGCTGGTGGGACTGCAAATTGGTGCGGCCAATTTGGAAAGCAGTATGGAGATTTCTTGGAAAGCTCGGAATGGAGCCACCATTTGATCCAGCTATTCCCCTACTCGGTCTATTCCCTAAAGACCTAAAAAGAGCACACTATAGGGACACTGCTACATCTATGTTCATAGCAGCACAATTCACAATAGCAAGACTGTGGGACCAACCTAGATGCCCTTCAATAGATGAATGGATAAAAAAAATGTGGCATTTATACACAAGGGAGTATTACTCTGCATTAAGAAATGACAAAAATCATAGAATTTGGAGGGAAATGGATGGCATTAGAGCAGATTATGCTAAGTGAAGCTAGCCAATCCCTCAAAAACAAATGCCAAATGTCTTCTTTGATATAAGGAGAGTAACTAAGAACAGAGTAGGGACGAAGAGCATGAGAAGAAGATTAACATTAAACAGGGATGAGAGGTGGGAGGGAAAGGGAGAGAGAAGGGAAATTGCATGTAAATGGAAAGAGACCCTCAGGGGTATACAAAATTACATACAAGAGGAAGTGAGGGGAAAGGAGGAAAAATATAAGGGGGGAGAAATGAATTACAGTAGAGGGGGTAGAGAGAGAAGAGGGGAGGGGATGGGGGAGGGGGGATAGTAGAGGATAGGAAAGGCAGCAGAATACAACAGACACCAGAATGGCAATATGTAAATCAATGGTTGTGCAACTGATGTGATTCTGCAATCTGTATATGGGGTAAAAATGGGAGTTCATATCCCACTTGAATCAAAGTGTGGAATATAATATATCAAGAACTATGTAATGTTTTGAACAACCTACAATAAAAATTAATTAAAAAAAAAGAAAAAAAAATATCAACAACCCATGTGTATGGAAGCAAAAAAGATGATCTCAAAAAGTAGAGAATAAAATACTAGTTCCCAGAGTCAGGGAAGAGTGTGGAGAAGAGAGGGATGGGAAGGAGGGTGATTAATGGATACATAGATGCAGCTGGATAAGGAGGAATGACTTCTGTTGTACAATAGGATAACCACAATTGAAAACAGTTAACTGAATATTTCAAAATAGCTAGTAGGGAGAATTTTGAATGCTCCCAACACAAAGAAACGATATATATCTGAGGTGTTAGATATTCCAATATCTCATCATTACACATTGTACACATACATTGAACTTTTGTGATATACCTCACAAATATGTGCAATTGATGTGTGTCAATTGAAACTAAAGATGTACTTAACAGATGGAAAATATCAATTAATTTTTGTACGTAGGAGACATCAGCAGTCAAGGGCAGTAATTGCTCATGAAGAAAACATTTGGACCTGATTTTTACAGTGAAAATAAATTATTTAATAAATCCTAAATTGCTTCCATTAACTCCCATTTTTAGACACAGTTTTGTCTTTTCAGAGTTCTCTCCAATTCCTTCTATTTTTATTTGGTTTATATATGAAATAAGCTTTTAGGCAAGGTCCATTCCTGTTAAATAGCTTTCTTCAGGGCTGGGGATGTGGCTCAAGCGGTAACGCACTTGCCTGGCATGTGCAGGGCGCTGGGTTCGATCCTCAGCACCACATAAAAATAAAATAAAGATGTTGTGTCTACTGAAAATTGAAAAATAAATATTAAAAAATTCTCTCTCTCCTCTCTCTTTAAAAAAAATAGCTTTCTTCAATTGTAACTTATTGAGAAAAATAGTCTTCACTGTTTTTCTGTGAAGGCACAATTCAAATGTGAAATGTTCATTTTAATAGGGACGTTCAGAACCTTTTCTTTGGTGGTTGTGGGCTTGCTGCAGAGAATGTCCATTCTATCAATCAAGAATTTCACATTTCAAATGATTGATGATACTGACTCCAATTTACCCAATTACTTTTCATAAGAATTCCAATGGCAGATGTCTCTGTCTCTCTGGGTGTGTCTCTCTCTGCCTTCTAAATGTTTTATTAAATCTAGGTCCTAAGTTTGTCATACTATAGGAGTGTCTTGTGGAAAATCATAGAATGTCAACCTTGTGGAGGCATTGTTAATTTGTTTTTAAATAGAATCATATTAAAACTGTCTTCAATAACTACTTTCTTAGAGATCATAGACCCCAGCTTTTGTAATGCACATCTTTAAATATTTTTTTCTCATATTATTTGGTAAAATTGTGTATTTCAGCATGAGATAAGATACAGCTTATTGAGGCCAACTTGATCAGATTTCAAAAGCAATTCAGGTACCATATATATGTATTTTTTTTCAAAGTGGTTGTTTTATATATATTCAGACTGAGCATCAAAAAACTGTATTTATCCAATTGTGCACAGCAGGGGCAGGATAAAAAGTACAATATTATTAGCAGCGGTGAAGGAAATAAAAAAATCCAGGTGTGACAGCATCATAATTAAATGGAAAGAAAGTGACTATTGATTGAATGACACTATAATAGAGCACCAATTTTGTATTTATTAATAAATTAAAAAATTAAATGTAAAATCTCTAATTGTTAAAAAACTAAAAGAAAAAAAGAAACACGGGCCTATTTCTTTTTTAAAAGTAAAAAATATGAACTGATTATAGAATATCAATTCTGTCCTAAGGCTCATAAATGTTTTGAATTTGTCTTTGTTTGTAGACGTTATACTATGTTCATATAAGATAAGAGGAGGGATTATTTAAATGTATGTTTGATTGTGAATTATAATTGCAAAGATTCATTATGCTGAAATAGACATTTTTAAAAGGTACAAAAGTGAAGTTAATTCTTTTCAACCATATTTTAATTCTAAGTAAAGGTTTAGTTAAAGCTATGTGGTTAAGATATAGTCAATACTATTATTCAAATGGGAATTTTCACTTAATATTCTGATTGTTAGTATATGTGAAACAAAATATTTACATTTTGAAACACCAAAATAATATGGAAAAAAATAAATTACTTTATAGTGAAGCTAAATGCTTTAATATTATACTTATTTATTTTTCTATTTAAAATTTGTATAAATTTATAACTTTTATTTTTTAATAGACACATAAAATTGTACACATTTATGTGATACCATGTGATATCTGATACATATATTCTGATACATATATTGTACAATATTCAAATGAGGGTATGTTTCCTCAAATATTTATAAGTTCTTTGTGGTGAATATATTAAAAAAATCCTTTCTTCTTCTTTTTTTTTTGAAATACACATTACATTATTTTTATCTCATCACTCTACTGTGCAATAGCACACCAAAAGTGATTTCTCCCATCTAACTATAACTTAGGAATTTGATAACCAACCTTTCCCAATTCTGTCCTTTCCTGTCTTCTCCCTACCCTCTGGTGACCACTATTCTACTCTCAATTTCTATGCAAAATCTTAGATCTCATAGTTCACATATTTATTTTTCTAATTACTGATAGAAGACTGGTAAAAAAATAAATCATGGCTTATCATTACAATAGAATGCTCTGTAGCTCATTAAAAATAATGGAGTAGATTCATATTTCCAAAATGAAGCTGAAGATAAGGCTAACATGCATTGTATAATAATAATGGTTTAAATGAAGTTAAAAGAAACTCCCCCTTTTGTGACCTTATCTTTCTGTATGCTAACATTTTTCTAGAAGCCAATTTAGAATTCTCTAATGAAGAGTTAGACTGTGGATTTGAGTGGGGAAAGTTTCACTGTTAATTTTGTATTCTCATATGATGTTCGAGTTCTTTGTCAGGTTTATGTTTTACTTCTATAATTTAAAAAAATACACTTGATTTTTTAAAAGAGCAGTTGGTTTTCTCAGATCTTGCCCTCTCCAAGCTTGAACCGTAAGGTAACTGGCTTAAACACTCAAACCAGCTTATGCAAAAGGCTAAGATTATTTTCACATTTTCCATCTTGTCCTTCTGCTGTTCTCTACCTTGGCTTCCTTCCAACGTTCACAGTGTTGTGAAGGAGACCGCTGCAGCTGAGTTTAGCTCACCTGCTCAGAGCTGTATCACTAGGCAAAAATTGGCTCTTCTACCTTACTCAAACCAAGAAACACTGATTATGCCAGTTGGTATCACTAGCCAAAGTCCTGGACCATGACATAAGGAGTGGTGTTGGCAAATATTGTGAGGCGATTGTGTTATGGTGTGGATATGTTGTGTCCCACCAAAGCTACTGTGTTAATCCAAGAATAGTCAGAGGTGAATTGATTGGATTATGAGAACTGTGATCAGTACATCCTAGCTTGAATGGACTGACTGGGTGGTAACTACAGGCAGGTGGAGCACCTCCAGGAGGTGGGTCACTGGAAGGCTTTCCTGGAAGAGTTCATTGGCTTTGTGACCTTTTCCCCCTCCCTGGCTGCCATGAGGGGAGCAGCTTCCCTCCATCATGCCTAGTTCTACCATGATGTTCTGCTTTACCTTAGCCTCAGAGCAGTGAACTTATTTGACTATGAACTGAACCTCTGGAAGGATGAGCCAAAGCAAGTTTTCCCTTCTCTATGCTGTTCTTGTCAGAGCAATGAAAAGCTGTCTAACACAGATTGTCACAAGACCCAAGGCCAATTACTGTGACAAAGGAAATATGAATAGAGCAGAAAAGGGTATCCTCTTTCCCAAAGATGGGAGAGGCACAAAGCAGGAAAGTACACACATGCACATACACCCACTATTTGGGAAATGTATTTAGATACTGTTGTGATCAAATCAGTATCTACTACTGATTTTATTATAGTGTCACCTGTACTTTTTTTGTCATAGATTTTTCTCAAATATTAAACACTAAAAATATAAGTTTTTTTTTGGAGGAGGGAATGAGCAATTCATTTAACATTTAAAAATTTCCTTATGTTCTCAAGAGGATGGAGACCACTGGTGGAAGTCTGAACTAGGATATTGGCAAGAGTAAAGAGAGTAGGTATAGATTGGGGGAGAGATTTTGAGAGTAGAAAGTAGAGATGTTAAACTGGCTAATTATGGGGTCAAAGATGAGGGAATAGTAAAAATTACATTGTGCCAGTATCTGGTAGTTATTTTAAGGACTTTGCAAAAACCAATGGATGTCTAGGAATATGACAGCCAGGTAATAAATGTGGTAAGCTATCTTTTGCCTTCCTGCTTTCCAGTTTACTCATTACACTCATGCTGAAATAATAAATCTTTTTATTATTTATTTTAAACAAGAAGGTTACTGCATAAAAGTGGGTTACATGGAACAGGACTTGTGGATTTTGGTTTGGTTTCCACAAAGAACATTTTCTATAAAAAATGCTTGAAGGTACAATCAAACTGTCCTTGGACGAACAATACCTGAGAAAACCTCACTGGTCTCCAAAGAAAAGAAAGAGTGATTTAATAGTGGCACTTAGTCTTGGTGCTTATAGCTGTGAGTAAACTGAGGTGTTAAGAGAGATTCTGCAACCTGTATACTCAGAAAAATGAGAAATTATATCCCAACTTATTCGAATATATGATATGTCAAGGTCATTGTACTGTCATGTGTAACTAATTAAAACAAATGAAATTAAAAAATAAAAAAAAAAGAGAGAGTCAAGAGGGGGCTGGGATTGTGGCTCAGTGATAAAGCGCTGCTTAGCATGTGTGAGGCACTGGGTTCAATCCTCAGTACCACATAAAAATAAATAAAATAAAGGTCCTGTAATGCCAGATTCCTGGGACCCCAATAGACCTCCAGGAGCTGAATCCGATGCAGTCACACAAGTCTTTATTGCAAGCTCGAGCCTGGACTCACAACCATTTCTGACGCAGCGGTCCCAGGGAGTGAGTCCTGGTCCTTTGTTCAGTGAGATTTTATAGGTTTTGGGGGGATATTCTATGCATCACAACATCACCCAGCAAATCATTCCATACCGCGGGAAAATCAAACAACAACTCTTAACATTGATTAGCATATTCACTGGCGGGAACAAGTTGGGTAGGGGTGATTGGTTAGTACAAGAGGGGGGATTTGTTTGAACTGATTGGTTTAATCCATGAGGGGTGTACGTGTTAAACTACATGGTTTCCCAACATGTTATCAACCATCATAAACTATTGGGGGGTCATCTGGCATCCCAGGTATTTTCCCTGTCTCATGCTGATTGGAGGTTGCTGGGGGGTTGCTATGGGTCCTTACCTAGCCTAACTGAGTCAGGGACACCTGGCGCCACAAATCTCTCCTATTATTTACAAACAATTCAGCAAGGTGGCTATGTGCCAAGAATGTTCTGTGGGTTTTTCCAGGGAGGGAGGCGGTGGGGGGGGGGGGGAGAGAGAGAGAGAGAGAGAGAGAGAGAGAGAGAGAGAGAAAGAGAGAGAGAGAGACAGAAAGAGAGAGAGAAGAAGAAGAGAAGGAGGAGGAGGAGGAGAAGGAAAAAAGAGATTCAAGAGGATGATAGGTCAGCTTTTACATCTGAAAAATTCCTTCTCTCACTATAAGAAACATAACCACCATCATGAACCCTACATATTTTGAATACCTTCTATATGCCATAGCTCTAGGACTTTAGGAACGAATTTTATTTTTTTTTATTATTATTTTTTTTTTAGGAACGAATTTTAATTGCCTTTTGTTTGCAACAAGAAAATTAATTAAAGGCAAATAAGTCATCAGCCTCTGCTTCCTAATATAGCTTAATCAATGCATGGGTCATACAAGGCATATTTAATTCAATGCCTAATGTTTATTTGCTCAAAGAGAAAGAAGTCCTATTGAAGCACATTCTAATAAAGGCTGTGTCCTGTTTCTGCCCAATCTGAGGTGTAGAATCTTCTCTGGAAAAAACAGGGTTAGTCTTTTCTTGACAAATTCCTTAAAGGATGTTTATTTTGAAATTTTAAACAAAGTCAACAAAAGAAATTTTTGTCTTCCATTATTAAAATCCTCCTCAGGAAGGATAATAATGACTCAGTGAATTGGGAGTGGAGGTTGGAGCACCTGGTCCCGGGTGGGACGTAGGGAAGGCTGGTGGCAGCACTGTAGTGGCTTGCCTTGTGCTCAGTGGAGGTGGCACTGGGCCTGGCAGGACCCACTTGATTCCTGGGGAACCCCCACTGCATAGCCCCTCTGTAGCACACCTGCCACTGCCAAGTCCAAGGCTCAGGGATGACCCTGGCTCCCAAGGGTCAGGGCCTGCTAAGGAAAGGGAAGGAAGAGTGAGCAAGGGGAGGAACACAGGAGGGTGGAGACTGACTGCCCATGGAGATAAGGTGCCACTCACTGCAGCTTCAGACTCCTGGCAGGTTTGATGAAGCTTGTGGAAACTGTGGGAAGGAAACCCTCCCTCCGAAGATTTTGTTAAGTGAAAAAAGTCAGACACAGAAAGAAACATAGCTAGGGGTCCATTTATTTGTGGAACTAAAATAGTAGAATCTAGAACTCATAGAAGTAGAGAATAGAATGATGGTTTAACTGGGGTTTGGGGGTTAAGAAGAGTAATACAATGATTTAAAGCTCAAAATAGAGATGCCAAATATCAGTCTGTTGAAATTAGCTTATTTTTACTTGTGCTGAGTAGAAATGTGAAATAGTTAACATTTCTTGGTAGATAACTTACTGATTATATAGTGTGATGGTTCATTTTGGTTGTTGATGAGATGGAGGGATGCTCAGAAAATTGGTAAAGCAGACTTCTGGGTGTGTCTGTGGGGGTCAGTGAGCTGAGTAGGGAAGCAGGGCCTTGAATGTGGGAGGCACCATCCAATAGGCTGGTGCTGGATGCAATGAAAAATGGAGCAGGAAGCTCTTCTTGGGCAAATCTTTTCTTTTTTCTTATTGCTGCCTGCTGTCACCTTAGATCAGAGTCCAGATTTTTAATCTTTGAATGTGTACTAGCAACTACTCAGGGGCTCTCAGGCCTTGCGCCCCAGACTGGGGCTATGTCATTGGTTCCTCTTGTTCTGAGGCTTCCGGAATCTTGGATTGAGCAATTACTGGCTTTCCTGGCTCTCCAGCCTTCAGAGGGCCATCATGGTACTATATCCAGCCTCTAAGCATGTGAACCTTTCCACAAATCCCCTCATAATTATGTATATTCTATAAATCATTCTTTTAGCTTTTTTCATCACTGTGACAAAAAGACCCAGTAAGAACAACACAGAGGAGGAAAGATTCTTTAGGGCTTATGGTTTCAGAAGTCTCAGTCTATAGATAGTCAACTGCCATTGCTCTGGACCCAAGATGAGGCAGAGCAGCATGTTGGACAGGCAGCTCAGGACATGGCAATCAGGAAACAGAAGAGTTCTGCTCACCACTTCCTTGAGCTATACCCTACCTACCTACCTACCTACAGTTACCACTGAGTTAATCCATATCAGTAGTTTAACCCACTGATCAACATGTAGCTCTCAGAATCTAATTATTTCACCTCTGAAAATTCTTGAATTGTCTGACACATAAACTTTTGGGGTCACCTCGTATCTAAAAACAACAAGTTATGTCCCTCTGGAAAACTCTGATGAAATATGTATAGATATTACTTTTGATTTTTATTCCATATTTATTTTAATTCATGTAATAGTTACTCTTATATTGCTTTGATCAAATAGGTTCAAGATGAAAATTAAAATTTAAAATTGCTCTTCTAGGCATTCTTAATGGGTAAGTCATACTTCATAGGTAGTAAAGAACAGCTTAAATTTTTAAAAAAGCTTTAGTGGACATAGTAGTAATGAGTAAAACAGGTAAATTATGACATAATGAGGGTGCATTTAATTAGAAAATTAGAAAGGGTGTTTCCTTAACTTATGTACAATAACTGAAAATTTTTGCTATTAAATATGGCTGTTATAAATGCATGGTCCAATTATTTTATTCACTGTTAGTATTTAATAGCTTATTAATATCTTCTCACTTCTGATAATGAATTTTAATTAGCAAAAATTGTCTAATGGCTTTAACTTGAAGATGAAACAAGTGAAATAAATCATGCTTTTAGGTAAACAAACAAGTAAATACACGACTCAGTTGATAATTTAAGATTTATTATTTAAAAGTTTAAGTTCCTCCATAGGAACTGCCCTTGGATATTTCTTTAATTTTTTCATTTAACAAGTTTTTATTGAGAACCTAGTATATGTTTAGCTCTGTGCTAACTATGAAGGATACAAAGAAAGCTGTTCACTATTTTAGTTAATCCTATAGTTTAATGAGGAAAAGATAGAACTTAATTAAAAAAATTTGATCCTCATTATTTGTGGTTTCCATATCTGCCAATTCACTTACATGGTTCTATGATAATTTGCAAACATGTATAAAGAGGCAAAAAATTTGTTTCCCAATGTGCACATTCTCAGCTAAAATTGAACAAGGCAATGGTCTTATTCAGTTGAGCTCTCAAACTTTAAGCAAGTCTCCTTTTAATAGTCTGTCTGCATGGGTGTGGTGGCACAGGTCTGTAATCTCAGCGACTGGGGAGGCTGAGGCAGGAAGATCACAAATTCAAGGTCAGCCTCAGCAATCTAATAGTCTGTCTAGTACCATGTTTGAAAATTTCTGTGTTGCTATCAGCACTATTCATAATAATAACGGATAATAACATAAACGTCAATCAGAAGTAGAAATGTCAAAAGGCCACCTTGATGGAACTATGTCAAGGAATAAGAAACCACCTGAAAGTGCTCCCAGTGGCCAAAGCTTGAACAATTAGAGTAACAAAATTAATCTGTCAATTAGTAAAACAGTACTGACTCTAGCTCAAAGTTAGAATTAGATAATCAATTATGCAGAACAACATGATTGCATTAAGTGCCACTGAATTGTTCACTTTAAAATGATTAATTTCAGGGGCTGGGGTTGTAGCTCAGTGGTAGAGCACTTGTCTAGCATGTGTGAGGCACTGGGTTTGATCCTCAGTACCACATATAAATAAGTGAATAAAATAAAGGTCTATCAAAATCTAAAAATAATATTAAAAAAACTTTAAAAATGATTAATTTCATCTTTTGTAAATTTACATGAAAAAAGAATAAAGAAAAGCAATTAGCAGCAGGATTAATAACAACCCATAGAAAACAAAATATTCATAAAGTTAACAGATTAAAATGGCGTTATTCCACATTCTCTCACTAGTTCTTATTTTCTTAGATTTCTAAAAACAAATTTTATGGTTAAAAATATAGGATTTCTATGGTGAAGAAATAAGAGCAGTGCATTGATCTTTAGAGATGTGCTTTATATGATATATACTCATCAGCAAGCAAAGCTTGCTTACATCATATCAAAGTGTTAACAATTTCTATTGATGAATAAACAGACCTTATATTTATTGAAGTCTAAAAAAGTGGGAGATTAAAAAGCTGATGGGAAGCTCTTTGCTCATGGATGGAACTTTTTAAATATACACTATTGTAGGGGGACACCTATAGTCACTATCTTTAGGTATGTTATTATGGAATGATTAGAGTCTCAAAACAAGAATAGTTGTCAGATTTAGCAAATAAAAATATAGAATTCATGCCCAATTAAGTTTTATTTTCAGATAAACAAAAAAAAATTTTAGTGTAAGTATGACCTGATTCTTACAAGGAGACAGATTTGTATTGAAAATTATTTATTCTTTATCTGAAATTCAAATTTTTCTTTGGCAGTGATATAGATGAGCCTCTTATTAATCTCCTGCCTGGGGAATAGAATCTTTGCTGCCAGCATTCTCAGAGCCATTCATGCAGAAGAAGACTGTGGCTACCACATTTCCTACAGAACTTTGCAATTAAATGCCTCAGTTTTTCATATAGTTCCAACCTTTTTTGTTTTATTCTCTGCAGAGAATAAACCAATCTTCTGCTGGTATGTAGAAAGTCATTGCACAATTTAATTTTTCTTAATTTTTAAACTTTACATCTATTTTTAGCTCTGTTTTCATCTATTTTCAGTTCTACCTTCACCCCCACTTCTAGATGTTCTTGGTGTCACCACTTCCTGAGAGTTTTGCCACATGTGGTGGCATTTGCTTTTCTTCTTAGAGTTTCTTTGCAGTCTGTTTAAAATTCAGGTTGCTCATTTTTGTGTGTGACAGTTATCACTTATCCATCTACTATAAAGGAAAACCTTTTTCCATTTTATAAATTCTTCCATTCAGTGAAGGAGCTGGGCAAATACATATTTTCAACCCATTTTCCTTAACCATGATTCATACCTAAATATTTTAGTAGGTGACATTCAAAGAACAGATAATCTTAGACTTAAGTAAATTTTCTGAATACTGAAAGTGAGAGAATGGTTCCCAACTTATTTTATCAGAAATTTAATTTTGATGCAAAAATATTAGAGTACAGATAAGACAAATGTTTTTGAAAAAATACAGTTCATTTGAAATCAAGTCAAGCAGTTTACACTAGAATTTTTATATTAAAATATTTTAAAATAAACATCTTGAGCAAGTTGAATTCAAACCAGCAATATAAGAATTTTCTTAATATAAAAAAACATCTGTTTCTATAATTGACCAAAAGATACAAAGAAAAAAAACATTTTTATGAAATAGAAGAGGCTTGTGATAAAATTTTCCATACCTATTCAAGATAAAGTCACAGAAAAATAGAAATAGAAAAATAAGAACAAACTGTATTCCTACCAAATATCAAGACTAGAAATAATTTTTATATACCAATATTAAGATTACACTCCATAGTTATTATTAGAAACACTCTAGTTTAAATCAACAACCAGGAAAGGATGTCCACTATCAGTGCTTCTAAGAAAAATTTACTGGAATTTTTAACCAGTTCAATATGTTAGAATGAGAAGTAAATAATGTGATAATTTTTTGAAGTGCATATCTCTCAAGATATATAAATGGCGTATATACGAAGTCCAAGAGAATCTACAGGCAAAGTATTAAAGCTACTTGAAAGAGTTTAACATGATTATGGATTGCACAGTAAACACACAAAAGTTCATTGCAATTTTATACATCTGCAAAAAAAAATTAAAAATGTACTTTTTAAAAACAGAAAATGTAGATATTTTGGTAAAATCTTAACAAATAGGGTTTTAGATTTAATAGAGATAATTATAAAGATCTTGCTGGATGTAGTAAAAGGTATGAAGAAAAGAAAGTGTACAGTTTTGAGATAGAAATTCAAAAGAACAAATACATCCCTTAGTGTCCAATTAATCTTAATTTATAAAGTAGCCTGATTTAAAATATCAAAAGTGTTTTGGCAATTTTATATGGGAAATTGAAAAGCTAATTAAAAAATACTCATATCAGTAAAGGTGAAGAATAACTATAAAAATTTAAGGAATACAATCCTTACCATTTGGTAAGGATTCACCACAACAGATATGAAGGCCTGTGATGAAGTTGCAAAAACATAAAAATGACGAATTTTTGTGAGTTGAATGGCAGACTAAAATAATGCAACAAATCGCTAAGAATGATATTCATATGAAAAAAATTTTATCAATTTTAAGGATGTTAATACAAACTCATGGAGAACAGGTGGTCATTCAATACATGGCACTGGGACAATTGGGACAAGAAAAGGAAATCCCCATTTCACAATATACATAAATTTATTTCAGAGAAATTAAAGAAAGGTCTAAATTTGAAAAGCCATGCTTTAAACCTTTTTAGCAAAATATTGGAGAAAACCATGATTTCAGCATAAGGGAGTCACACAGACAGAAAGACAAAGACAAAAAACCCCAATGAAATTCCATTGAACATATGGAAAAACAAAAACTATCATGCATAATACAGAGACAAGAGTGTAGTTTTAATGCAACCACTGGAAAATTTGGGATCCTATTTTCGGTAGATTCAACTCTTCGGGTCAAAAACTTCACCTCTATGTACATATGTCTAAGGAGATACATGGCAAAACTTTTCATTGAGGCATTATTTTTAAGAGGAAAAAACTGGAACCAACTTAAATATTCATCAATTCATTGACAGATAAGTCATATTTCCTTACAGTGGACTACTCTGCAGCAGTTACAGTGAATGGAAAGCAACATGTACATCCACACAGACAATATTCATAAAGAATACAGAGAATAAAATGCAAGTTGGAAAATAAGAGGTACAGCTTGATGCTATTGCAGAGTTAAAATCATGTAGAATGAAACAAAAATTTGTTTAGAGATATGCACACAAAGCACAATTGTACAAATGTGCACAAGAGTAGTAAATACCAAATTAAGGATATAAGTTTTTCCTTGGAATGAAAGAGGGGAATGGAATAGAGATGTACAGTAGAAGTTAACTGTTTTTGATTAAAAAATTCTGGGGCAAATTGGTAAACAGTTAGTGTTGACAAAACTGGTACTAAGTATTTTATTTTGGAGTTCTCTATATGGTAGGAATGTAGTACAAGGTGAAAATAAAAGATTTAGTCATAAAAATAAGAAGCTTAGACTAGAGGTTAAATTAAAATATTTGATATCTCATTCCAGAGTCACTCTAAAAAACGTTTATTTTTCTTCCTCATTTCTTTTAGAGGCATTTGCTTCTGGTCTGATTTTGAAATAAAGAAAACCTGATTGGCAGAAACTCTCATTTCATTTTAAAAATATAAATCAAGTTGTGTAACGGCAAGTCAACGGGCCCAATTTAAATGCTTTTTTTTTTTAATTTTGAAAGATAGCACAAATTATTTTTTTCTTATTTTTAACTAATATGAAAGAAAACTTGCTTCAATTACTAATGATAACAATGTATTGTTATAACCAACCAATATATTGTAGCATATAGATAGGTGAAATGAATACATCTTTTTATTAGCTATTTACATGGCTCATGTCTCTGGTTTACAGTGTGACTACTCAATATCATTCAATAGTCTTCTCTCTAATTCTTCTCAAACCCACTCATTCTCTTCTGGTCTGTTGACTTGCCCCTTAGAGGACACCAGCGTGAGCTATGACACTTACCTATCTGCTCCCACCCTTCCTTTTCTCTCTAGGCTTGGCAGGTGCAGGTCCCTCCTCATAGGAATGAGTGATGCTTCTGAGGCATCTGTTCAGTACTTTTCCTCTCTTACTGTATTCTCACCTCTTCTCTCCAACTTCTTCACCTTCTCTGAGACTGTCTTCTTGTCATATGGGGGAAATAAATACTAACTTCCAATGAGTATCAAATGAAATCAGACTGTAAATATTCACTTACGTTACAAAAGGCCATGTGTCTTCAAAAATTGTAGTTTATAATCGACGTTTTTAAGCATGAAAGGATTTGGACTTCCTTATAAATGTTCTATTTATATAATATTGATGTCTAAAATGCCTATAGAAAACATTCACAGGAAAAAGTCAGACATAGAAAACCAGGGACAGAAAGAAAAATTGTGGGCTAAATGGAAAGTGGGAACCTCAGGAAAAGACATTTACAAGTTTTTAGAGGATTGTTCATTGGATAGTCGTTTCACATTCTCTTCACTCTACCTTTTCTCCCCATAAGGTGATATTTTCTTCTCCAGAACTAATCAGAAGAATATTTGAATTATGAAAATACAGCTCTTAAAATTGATAAAATGATGCATTAGCTTATGTTCAAATTAGTAAATTGATATAGCACTTTGAATGAACAGCAGGACTTAAAAACACTTTTGAACAGTATTATGAAGCATTACAGATGCTTTTTTGGGACTAGCTGCTCATTTCCTAAATAGATTTATTTGATAGCTTTTCTCGTTTAATGAAAAGATGAATTAGAAAAATATGAACAGATTGTGATAGCCAAAAATAAATGAACTTGACAACCTGGAAGAGGAACAATTGCCAACGGACTGAATAATAACGTAGGAGAACTTTGGCATGCAAAATTTATGTATGAATAAGAAATAAAATTTTTGACATTTAAGTTTAGAACAGGCTGCCTAGAAGCGGATTTTGGAAAAAAAAATTAACAGTTTTAGTTTTGCCAAAAATAATGTTCTAATCAAACATGTAGTCAACTATGTTTTACTTAATGATTTTAAAAATATTCTCTTTCCCCTCTTTCATTTCAGAAACACAAAATAATATTCTGATGAAGATGACTATAATGAATACTATGGATGTTTTATTTTGATTCTAGTTTACTCATAAAAAGTGAACCATTTAATCTCTTGCTTGAATATCTTGATTATGATTGGGATCTCTGAAAAAACAATCATCTTTTGAGAACACTGACAATTTCATTCTAGCTGTTTCTTAGTACCTGTGTAATCGTGAGCAAGTTTACTTAGTATCTATCTCTAAACTTCAGATGCCTCAACTATAAGACATAAAGAAAATTCAAGAATTTTGTGATAATCAAAATGAAACAATGCTTCTGAGAGTGTGTTTAAAACTAGAAATTGTATAAACTATATAAAATAAGATGCTTTCATGTGCATTTTGCACATTATGATCTCCTGGTTGGAATTTTCTGGCACCACATAGAGAGCATCCAGGCAATTGGGCTTTCATTTTTCATTCATAGATTTGGTATTTTATAGAAATATGCAAGCAAGACATAAGCCAATGAAGCATGAGTCTAGTTAAAGATTCAAGTACAGAATCTTAAAAACTGGCCTACTCTCTGTGTTATAGTTAAACAAAGGCATTAGGAAATACAAGAAGAAACACAAAGACCAATCATAGATGGGATCATAGGATCAGGATTTAGGGCTCTGGCTGCTCTGAATCCCTCCTAGTAATCTTTTTACTATTCCATGATGCTTCCTTTTCACAAGATAGGGACAAAAAGCAATGCTTATTGACTTAGTGATTTAGTATTTTATAAGGGGTCTTCCAAACAATAAGTGATTGTTGGTTGCATTCTTCCTGTGATGCACAATGATAATTTAAATAGAGTGCAGCTGTTGCCTTAAGTGATCACAATGTCTGAGGGAAAAATGTGTATAATAGAGCTGTCATGAGCTGGGACATCTGCCTTAATAGAAAGATGTATTTATAAAAAGTTTTGTGAAGAGAAAGAAAGAAAGAAAGAAAGAAAGAAAGAAAGAAAGAAAGAAAGAAAGAAAGAACAGAAAAGAGGTCAGAGAAGTCATGGTCAGGGTATATTCCCCCGGCCCCCCCAAAGAGAATTTTTTAACTTCATTTTTTCCCCTGATTTTGATGAGAAAGAGTGTGCTGTGTGTGGGTGGGGGTAGGAGAACCTGATGGAAATGACAGACAGAGGACAACCAAATAAAAAAAAAAAGAGTATGTACGAGAGTCAGAGGAATAGAAAACAAAATCAAAACAAAATTAGAAGGCTTGTGAAATAGCAGGTAGTCCCACTGTCCTGGTAGTTAGGGTATGAGGGAGGGACCAGCAGGAGAGGATTTAGAAAATAGAAGAGATAGAGAGAGGTCAGTTCAGATGAGAAGGCACGACTTAGGATATGGGAAATGGAGTGTGAAAGTCACTAGAGCAGTACAGAGTACATAAAATAAAAACCAGCAGAAAGCTAACCAAAGGTTTAATGCAGGCTGGCTCGTTGTCCTTGAGTTTTAATTTTTTATTGAAAAATATATCGTCCTGGAGAAAGGATTATAGAGCTAAAATTGGAGTAGAAAGGCAAATTAGGGAACTATTAAAAGAAATGATGGGATTTGATCTGAAGCATTGGCAACATAGATAGGAGAAGGAATGACCAAAAGGATGAGGTAGGTGTTGATGTTCTCTTGTTACAGATGAGCAAATTGAGTCTCAGAGAAGCTAAGTAATTATCCCATGGCTGCACAGCCAAAATGAGAAGAAAATCAAGAGCAAATCATGTTCTTCTATATTAACTCTAATGTTAGGACCAGCTTTCAAGTTGTATTCCCTTGTGGAGGCCACATTCACTTAGAGGAAGAGAATTGCTTTCTTAATCACCTAACGGTGAATGCTATTTCTTTTTTCACCCTTATCTCATTTAAATTTTTAAAAGTTTAATTTACACATAAAAATTGTACGTCTTTACTGGATACAGTGTGATATTACAACACATGCATATAATGTGCAGTGATCAGATTGTTAGGGAACAAACAGATGTAAATGGTGGGAATAATTCTGTAAAATGGGCTTACTGTCTGACCCCCACATGCTTTTCTTTTCCAAGAAGCAATCTGCCTGCACCCCTGCCTGGCCTCAGTGGACAAGACATTCCTCAACAAACTATCTATTAGCTGCAGGAGAAATGCAGGCCCCAAATAATGTTGATATGAGGAATCCAAGTTACCCTGAAGGGGGAGACTTTTGTGACTCAATCCCGAAACTCTGAGAGATGAAGCTATTTCCTCCTAACCATAAAACTTGCAATAACGTATGGTTAAGTATCCAATTAGAACTGGTCATCATGGGCCAAGGTGACCTAAAGTTGCCAAGTTGGGTCTTTAAGAGTCATGTCATTTTGTTGTTAGTCGAAAGTCAAGAGGTAACCTGGGAGAGACTCTTTGGAAATTTCTGTGGGATCTCCAATAAAACTGGAGTGCAGGAGAGGTACATTGTCCCTCTCTTCTCTGGGAGGACCCACTCAATACATAGACAGTGTCTCCTTTCTCCTTTTTTTTAATCCCTCAATAAACTCTTTCCTGTTACTTTGAGTGACATGTCTGAAATCTTTCTAATTTGATCATAAGAATTGGGGTTTGAAAGGAGGTCTTCAGGTTGTCTCAGTTTTTTGGAAGTCCCCAGCTCTGTAACATGATGAGGGTAATTGATATATACATCATCTAGAATATTTATCATTTCTTTCAAATGGAACATTCAAAACTCTCTCTTTATTAGGTATTTTGAAAGATTCAATTAATTTTTGTCAACCGTATTCTCCTACTGTCTATACATCATTAGAAGTATATATCCTTCTATTCAACTTTATCCCTGTACCCATTAGCCATCTCTCACCACCCCCTCTGTGCCCACCCTTCCAAGCCTTGGGTAACCATTATTCTACTCTCTACTTCCATAAGATCAACATTTTAACAAAGGCAGTAAGAACATACACCATTGAGAAATGTCCATTCAGATCATTTGTCCATTTTTAAATCATATTTATTTGTTTTTGTTGTTGGGTTTTTTCTTTTTTAAAACTTGATTTGATATTGATTTTCCTGACAAATGAATAGTTGGCAAAGATTTTCACCCATTCTGTAGATTGTCTCCTCATGCTCTTGATTATTTCCTTTGCTGTGCAGAAGCTTTGTAGTTTGATGTAATTCCATTTGTCAATTTTTAAGTTTTATTTCCTGTGCTTTTGGTGTCAAGTCCAAAAACATCTTTGCCCAGACCAATATCGTGAAGCGTTTACTCTGTGTTTTCCTTAAGCAATTTCATAGCTTCAAGTCTTACATTTAATCTTTGATCCATTTTAAGTTGATTTTTTTTTTTTGGTACATGGTGAGAGAGATTCAGTTTTGTTCTTCTGAATATGGGTAGCCAATTTTCCTAGCACCAGTTATCGAAGAGACTGTCCTTTTTTCTGATGTACGTTCTTACTGCCTTTGTTAAAAATCAGTTTACTGTGTAAGTAGGTGCACTTACTTCTGGGTTCTCTATTCTGTTCATTGGTCTCTGTATCTGTTTTGATGCCAGTACCATGCAATTTAGGTCACTAGGACTTTGTATTCTGAAGTTAGATATTGTGATGCCTCCAGCTTTTTTTTTTCCCCCTTACAATTACTTTGGCTATTTAGGGTCTTTCGTAGTTCCATAAATATCTGAGATTTTTTTTTTCTATTTATGTAAAGACAGTCATTGGTCTTTTGATAAGGATCACATTTATTCTGTAGATCACTTTGGGTACTATGGACATTTTAACCAGTGTTAATTTTTCTAATCCATGAATGTGGGGTTGCTTTACATGTTTTTGTGTCCTCTTTGATTTTTTTCATCAGTGTTTTATAGATTTTATTATAGTTGTCATAGTTTGGATGTGAGGTGTCTCCCAAAATCCCTTGTGTGACAAAATGTGAGAGGGTTTAGAAGAGAAATAATTGGGTTATAAGAGCCTTAACTTAATTAGCGGATTCCCCTGACAGGATTAACTGAGTGGTAACTGAAGGTGAAGGGTGTGGCTAGAGGAGGTGAGCATTGGGGGTATATATTTTGTATCTTGTGAGTGGAGTCTCTCTGCTTTCTGATCATTTTTTTTTAATATTTTTTTTTATTGGTTGTTCAAAACATTACAAAGCTCATGGCATATCATCTTCCACATACTCTTCTGCCCTGATGTTTTGACTCACCTCGAGCACCAAGGAATGGAGTCTGCCTGAGACCTCTGAAACCCTTAAATAAACTTTTCCTCCCCTAAAATTGTTCTTGTCAGGTCGTTTAGCCACAGGAGCAAAAAAGCTGACTAAAACAGAAATTGATACCAGGAGTTGGGTTGTTGCTGTGATTAACTTGACCATGTGGTTCAGATGCTTTTGGAACTTTTTGTAATTTGTTGGAGGAATTTTGAGATGTGTAGCAGTGCAAGCTGGAAATACTTTAGATTGTTGTAAGGGGAGCTTAATTGCCAATTCTGGTGGGAACTCAGAAGATCAGAATGCCAATATGACTGTGGAGAGTGAAGACAAGGCTCAAGAGGGTTCAGAGAAGGTAATTGGACTAGAGGTCATTCATGTTATGTTCTGGCTGAGAACTTGACTATAGTTTGCTTGTGTCCTGATACTTTCCTGTGAGGCTGATTTTAAAAGTGATGGACTTCTTAATCTGGTAGAAAAAATGTCTAGGCAGCGTAGAATTCAGGTAGTGGCAATGATATTGGAGGTGGCTTTTAGCCTTGTGATATTTAGGAGCAGAAAGCAGAGCAGAAAGATTTGAAAAACTTGGACTTGAAAGGTAGGAGGCTAAGGAAATTGCAGTTTTAAAAGACATTACTGCCTCTAAAGAAATGCAAGCTTTGCCCAGAGACAATAAGAAAAATGGCTTGAGAGCAGCTTTGGAGCTGCAAGTCCACACCCATCTCAGGCTTAAGGGAGTAAAAGTAAAATATTCTCTTGAGAAGACACCAGTGGAGCATCCTTCTTGCACAAGGGGGTCTAGAATGGTTTTTCAACATGCTCAGCCACCCAGATACTCAGAGGCTGCTGCAGCCATGGTCCCTGGCATTTTGGCTACTGCTGTAGATGGTGGCAGACCTTGGCGTCAACCATGTGGTGCTGGTTCTTCAGGAATGCAGGATGTTGGAGTTAAGGAGTCCCGGAGGCTTCCACCAAGATTTCAGATGAAGGCCTGGGAGTTCAGGCAAAGTGCAGCAGGGCTGGAGTCCCTGTGGGCACCTGCTGAGAGGGCAAACTGTGGAAATGTGAGGAGAAGCCAAAGCTGCAGTGGAGACCCACGGAATTAAGAAATGCCAGTAACATTGTCCTAGGAAAGTTGTACGAACTAAACAAGCCAACAGAAAGGCCATTTGAGCTGCAACCAACGAGGCCACAGGGGCAGATCTACCCAAGCCCTTTGGGGAAAACATTTCTATACCACGTACTCCAGATGCTGGATACAGAACTCCAGGATTTGTTTGTCCAGCTTGATTTCAGTCTTGCTTTTGTCCCATTCCTTCTTTCTATACTCCTTTTTTTTCTGAATGGAAATGTTACTCTGTATCTCTATATATTGGATACTTACAAATTTCTTTTGAAAACTTTTTTACTTGTTCTTTTTAGTTATACATGACAGTAGAATGAATGTATTTTGACATATCATAAATACATGGAGTCTAGCTTCCCATTTTTGTGGTTGTACATGATGTGGGGTTAGACTGGTCAGGTATTCAAATATGAACGTAGGAAAGTTATGTCCGATTCATTCTATTGTCTTTCAAAATCCCTTTCCCCCTCCCTTGTAAATTACTTTTGATTTTTATAGGGGCTCACAATGTGAGTTTGCCCTGAGTCTCAGAGGAGACTTTGAACTTGAACTTTTGGGCAATCTTGGAACTGTTGAGACTATGGAGACTCTTGGAAATGAACTAAATGTGTTTTGCATTGTAAGATGCTCACGCACTTTTGGGGACCAGTGGTGGAATGTCATGTTTTGGATGTGAGGTGTCCTCTAAAAGCTCATGCATGAAACAATGCAAGAAGTTTCAGAGGAAAAATAATTGGGTTATGACAGCCTTAACTCAATCAGTACATTGAGCCCTGTCAGGATTAACTGAGTGGTAACTGAAGGTGGGTTGGGTGTGGCTGGAGGAGGTGGGTTTTTGGGGCTTGCCTTTGGGGTATATATTCTGTATCTGGTGAGTGGAGTGGCTCTCTCTCTCTGCTTCCTAATCATCTTGTAAGCTGCTTCCCTCTGCCATACTCTTCCTATTCTGCCTCACCTTGAGCCACAAGGAGTGGAGCTGGCCCTCTATGGACTGAGACCTCTGAAACCGTGAGCCCCTAAATAAGTTTTTACTCCCCTAAAATTGTTCTTGTCACGTCTTAACACAGCAGCAAAAAAACAACCAAACAACCCCTCCCCAACCAAAAACCAAAAACAAAACAACAACAAAAACCCAAAACCTGACTAATAGTTATTTCATTTTCTTGGTTAAATTTATTCCTATGGTATTTTTTGTAGTTATGCAAATGAGATTTTAAAAAATTTCTGTTCTATATAGTTTATTTCTGTGGGTATATACGTGACTGCATGACCAATGTAATTCTGCAACCTGTACACTCAGAAAAATGAGAAAGTATATCCCATCTGATTCAATTGTATATGTCAAGATCATTGTACTGTCATGTGTAACTAATTAAAACAAATAAAAAAAGAATTAATGTCGATGGCGAAGGAAAAATTCTACCTACCAATTTGTATAGTAAGGTGATGATTACAAAAAAACAAAGAACTAAAATGTGAATTAAAATTAGATGTATCCTACTAAGATAAGGTCATGTATACTAACAAGTGGAGTAAAAAAGTTAAATATTTAGGGTAGGTTTACCTATGTATGTAGATACTTACATGGAGACCACTTGTGCCATATGTGTATTTTATTAGAACCAGACTTGAATCCCAGCGTTATCGCTAGCTACATACATCATTCTACAACTTGTATTTGTGGTTTGGTTTCTTCATCAGTATAACTGATAAACTACTAGTACCAAACTAATAAGGTCTCATAAAAATTGTAAAAAATTAGAATAGTGCTTGGCACATAGAGAATGCACCAAGCGGATAGCATAACTAATACAATAAAAGTATCAATTTTAAATAAAAAATCATATACTCCTTTTATTTTTTTAGAAAAATTTTTTCTATATAGTTTATTTGTGTATACAAATGCTTCTGATTTATTTTTATTTTTATTCTTCACTGAATTTGCTTATCTTTATCTTTTTCTATGTATAATATCATGTCCTCTACAAACAGGGATAATTTGATTTCCTCCTTTTCTGTTTGGATGCCCATTTCTTTCTAAGATTTCCATTAACATATTAAATAAGAGTGATGAAAATGGGCATCTTTGAAAGACAGCACTATTTCTAATATGATACCATGTGTCTTGGGTTCTTTTCTTGAAGTTTTAGTTCAGTGATTTCATTTTATCTTTGGACAAAACTTCTATAAGAAAACATTTTTTTCCTTCTTTTTGGAAATGATATTGCTAATTATCAATAATATCTTTGAGCCAAATGGGGCTAAAGAAAATGTACTTTCAAAAAACTGCTAATATAATGTGACTATTTCTGAACAGGCTGGTTATCCTGTTTAATTTTTCTAGGCTTTTTTTTTCTCTCTTTTCTTTTTCTTTTTTTTCCTGTTTTAGTCATAGAGTGATAGGAAATACTCTGTAAATATTATATAGGTAGAAAAAAGTTAATATAAATTTTAATAAAACCAAAGCCTTGGTTATTGGAATTATTTTAAAAATTTTTATATAAATCAAATTTCATATACTCTTCAATATATCTATTTACTAACAAAAAGTTAGATAGAGATATTATGAGTTTTTCTGCCCTTTACCTGGATAATAGTCTGTAAGTAAGAGGAACACATTTAGTTTTTCACATAAAAATCTTTCACTTAACCAAAGGAAGCTTTGTCAATGGAACTTTAAAAGGGAAATAAAGCAAAAATGAAACAAATATTTAATAAGATTTTGATAATGGCAAACTTAGGGAACAAGTTAAGTGAATGCAGTATTGGCAAAGAGATGAAAAGAATTATAGTATCTCGTTTTTGTTTTTATTTGTTTTTATAGTGCTGGGGATTGAAACCAGGACCTTGCCCTACAAAGCAAATGCTCTCTAACCCCTGACCTACATCCCTAACCTCCAAATTTTGGTTTTCATGATAGCACAGAACTCAAACTGTCTGATAGACTGTGCTACTTTACAATTAGTTATAGTAAATTTCTTGTCTATGGAATAAAAAATTTGTGTTTTATGAATGCCTTTAACTATATGGTATGTCTGAGTCTCTTGTCATTCAGTTGCTTTGAACACTAGGAAAAAAATAAGTTCAAGAAATTGTAAAAACTAAGTCAAGGGTTGTAAGTTGAATCAAGTCAACTTAGACCAAATGTTATTTTAATTTTTTACATATAAAAAAAATCAAGTAGGAATCTATATATCCAGGTGTTTGTGTGTGTGTGCACACATATGTATGTGGAGAAAGAAAAAAAAGAGTAAGATTTATTTAAAATAATTCACTCATGAAGGTAACCTGCTTTACTCAAAGTCTACTAATTTAAATGTAAATCTGAGCCAAAAAAAAAAAAAAAAAAACCTTCACAGAAACATCCAAAATAGTGTTTGACCAAATGTCTGGGCACTAGGCCCTGCTAAGTTGACACATAAAATTAACCATCACACCATTTCAGAATGTTTGAGCATTACATGATTTAATAATATGTATGTCCTAATATATTAAGATATTGGCACATAACAGTTATTAAATGTTAACTCCTCTTCCTCTTGTTATTCAAGCTGTTACTCTGTTAGAATGGTATTGAAAAAAAATAACTACTGTTTTTTAGCTTATGTAAGAAACACTTCTACTGTCCAAATAATAGGAGACATTTTGAATCATTGTTAAAAACAGCAGACATCATGTAGATAAAGTTTCCCACTCGATTGTCAGATGTGCTCATTCAAATTGAATCTTTGTGAAGAGAAATATATTCATGTATTTACGAAGGTAAGTACACTGGATTTTTTTTTTTTTTTTTTTTTGCAGTGCTTTCCCTGGCACTTCTGGCCATACAACTCTTTCCTTTCCAGTGGAGAGGAAAAGCTCAATTCCTTCGATCAGATAAGGACAAGTGGCTTGCTTTCTTTAAAAGACAAGCTTATCTTTTTATTCTCCCTCTTTTTTTGTTACTGCTGAGAAATCAGTATAAAATAAAAGCCCATCATACAAAACCTTAAGCAGCAGCAGCGGTAGTGACATTGTTCACACTCAGTTCACATGGATATGTTCATTATAACCAGTAAAGTTATCAAAGATGTGCAGTTCCCCAGTGCATTGGGCCTTCCACGGATAAATCATTTACGAACGTGCAAGACTCAGCCTGGCCTTTCCTCTTTGCTCCTGTTTCATTGTAGGAGGACTCTGCCCAGCTTCTGATCTTTGCACACTGACTTTACAATTGAAGCTCAGAATTCAGGCATCTCTACTTTCCTGCGGTCAGTGATAAGTGTTCTCTCATCTTCATCAATTTTGAATTTTCTCAAAGCTTGTTTTTTTTAAAAAAGGTCATAATCTGTAAGGAACTCTATTTGCAGATTCCTTAATAAATCTCTTTTCTAAATTATTTCAAGATAGCTCAAAATTATTATTTCTTTTTACATGAACTTCCTTGGGTGTGTTTTTTCTCTCCACAGGCTTTGAATTGTTTTCTTTCTCTATGAGTCATATGGGAATTTGTTCTCTGTGTAGAGAGTTTTGATGCTTCTGTTAAAAAAAACAAAACAAAACAAAACATGATTCTGCTGCTTCTTTTTGTTCCATGTTCTTTGTTTCTCAGGCCTATTAATATAGCCGATCTTATAAAGGTGACTGCTTGCATTGCAGTTGTACTTGGCCTTGGTGGGTTCTGGTGTGCCTCAGCCTGCTGGAATTGAGGGGAGAGCAGTTGGTGTGGTCAGTGCCAGCCTCAGGCAAGATAGGAAAATACCATAAAGGTGTCTTGGGTGTCCTTGCTCTGGGGTGCCCACACTTCCAACTTTCTTTTTTTATCAAACTTAGTTTCATTTTTATTTTTATTTAGTTTTTATTAGTGCATTATAATTATACATAATAATAGGGTTTATTATGACGTTTATACAGGCACATGACATAATTGGTTTCATTTCCCCATCCCCCACCTCCATTCCACCTCTGGCAATACTCTTTAAGGGTCACTGCTTAGGACCTTTCTATTTCTAAGAAGCCAATTTGTACTCAGGAAGATGTCATGTTGCTTCTTAACTTCCATTTTATCTGAGGACTGTATGAAGAGAGCAATAGTTAACCCCAAGAAACACAAGTTGTTGAAATATCCAGTTTATTGGCATGGACAGCATGTCTTTAAAACCACCTGGTATAGGTAATTATGTATACTATTAGTCCAGAGGTCTTTAAAGAAGATTTCTCTATAAGGCAGATAATGCTGGATTCCTGGTTTTCCCACCCTGACCCCCCTTCTTGTGCTGGTATAGCCATTCTACAATTGCTTACAAGGTTGGCTGCCAAAGACTCACAGCTGTTAGCTATAACCTTCTGTGGAGAATTCCCATCCACCAATGGAAGCCACCTAGCTTAAAAATTCCTGGGTGGATATTCCAGTCTCAGAGCAGCCCATAGTCATAGCCATTGGCTGCCTGATAGGCAAAATGAAATCCTAGCCACCTCTCCTAAAGATGGAACTACTGTTGGATCTCTTTCAGGCTCCAGAACTCTGTATGGGCTAAGGCTCTAGCTGATCTTGATCCACATCTTTGCTCTTCTGAGAGTACTGTCTCAAAGTCTCTTGCACAAGAATGCACCCTAAGGCTTTGCTTTTCGGGGACATGGTTTAAGATCCTAAGCATAATTTTGTGGAGCCAGCAAAACCTGGCACCTGAAAGAGGTGAAAGATTTTTGTTTTTTTGGCAAAATTTGATATTTCAAATAGAAAATATAATAGCATTGAAGTACTTTTCATGGAGAAAAATTAGAATTTTGACTTCTATTTTGAAGATCAAATGGGCACTCCCTTGAGTGTGTTACTATACATGTCTTAATCAAATATTATTAGTAGAAAAGGAAATCTAGTAAATTCTCTGCTTTGTTTACCATCCATTCAAAGATGCATGCTTCCATGGACTCATGGATGAAAAAAATATGCATATATTGTAGACTTCTCATATTTAACTGTATTCAAATGTCATAACTACAAATGAATCTTCCAAATGAAGTGCATTGACCAACTGTCTGTGGGTGGCAATCCCTTTTCTACTATAGGCATTTTGCAACTGGCCACTCTAGAAGTAGGTTCCAGTCTGGGGTGGTAGAGGATGTTTTCTGCATATCCAAGGAGGTCAGGCCACTTCGGTACTGTGAGCTTGTTTTACTGGGCATTCTTTCAAATGAACATACCTCAGAGGTAGAGAAACACAAAAATCCTATTCTACAATGGCAGCAGGCTCCCGATTGACCACACAACTGTTCAGATTTAGGGTGTAGCTCTTCAGTTTTTCACATCTCAGAGCTGTATCTGTCTATGCTCACATATCACATTTAAGGCAGCTATATTCACCCATGCAAAGCACACTCTATAAAAATGACACATTTCTTATTCTCACTCGGCATATTCTGTACTGATTTAGAAGTTTTACACCCCATCTCTGATCTGCCTTTGGACCTTTTCATTTGACCTTGGAATCTGGATTCACTTGGTGTGATTCCCTGCTCCTTCTCTTGCCCCTCTTCCCTGTCTGCTCACAGGAGCTCCTCTGCACATGGGTAATTCACTTGGGCATCTTCCAGGAGAAGCATACCAGCCATGGCTCTTTCTTCCGGTGTACCACCATCTCAAATACTGCTTCCTGACAATGCCCTCTGTGTGTCCCTTAAAATAGAATAAGACAATAGAACACAAAGGAAGCCACCAAATGGGAGCAAGGCTTTCTTTTAAGATTTCAAACAGATTTAAGCCATTAAATTCTACCACCCTTGTTCCAGGTACTGTGAGGCCTCAATGGGATGAAAAGTAGCTGCTTTCTCAAACCTCTCAATTGATCTTACCTCGTTGACCAGGATTTCTCACTAGGAGAAAAAAATAGAAAAAAAAAGGGCTCTGTCCATGTTGTAATTACTAGGACTCTGAGAAAAGATTCAAAATTCCTTTTTGCTTGGTGCAGTGGCACATGCTTATAATCTCAGTGCTGGGGAGGCTTTGCAGGAGGATTGTGAGTTCAAAGTAAGCCTCAGCAATTTATCAAGCCCCTAAGCAACTCAGCTGTACCCCATAGCTAAATAAAATCAATCAATCAATCTATCTATCTATCTATCTATCTATCTATCTATCTATCGGACTGAGGGTGAGGTTTAGTGGTTAAATGTCCTGGTGTTCAATTTCCAGTACCAAACACAAACAGACAGACAAACAAACAAAACCAATCTTTTCTATTATGACTGCATCTATTTGTCAGCTGTCTTTTATCATTCATCTATCGTGTGGCAGACACATAGTCTTCATCCTTATATAGCTTGCAGAGGTAGGTATTATCTCCATTCTGCAAATGAAGAAATTGTGGTTTAGAGAGGTTAGGACATGAAGTGACAAATCTGGATATAATCTATGTGTCTGACTTCCAAGACTATGTTCATTTTTCCCCACTCTGTGGTGCTGAACATAAAGCTCAGGGCCTCACACGTGCTAGGCACGTGCTCTACCCTTGAGCTCTACCCGATCCCCACTTTATATTGTTCTCCAAATGCTCGCCTCAGCCTGACCATAAGCCATTGGCATGGCTTCCTCTAATAGCTATCTTTTGCTACATAACCATCTTAGTGCCTTAAAACAGCACATATTCATTGTCTCAGTTTCTGTGGGCCTGAAGTCTAGCTTTCTTTGCTTAGAAAATGCAATCTTGGTGTCAGCTGGCCTTCGTGCCTTTCTGGAGCTTGGTGTCCTCTTCCAAGTTGTTAGAAAAATTAGTTTCCTAGCTTCTTATCCACTGTTGGTTGGAGGTGGCCTTCTTGGCCTCCCACATGGCCCTTTTCATAGGTGTGCACAACAAGGCTACTGGCTTCTTGAAGGGCAGAAGAGTGGTCTCCAGTTGCTGCCTTGGAGTTGTATCACTGTGCAGTGATATCCCACTACTTTTGCTACATTCTGTTAGTTGTGAGCAAGTCACCAGTCCTGCCCACACTTAAGGGGAGGGGATCATGCAAGGGTGTGGATTATTGGGGGGTCACCTTATTCTGAAGGGCTCACCTCAGGATGCCTCCACCACACCCCTTCAGCAAAGGTCTAACAAGGCTGCTGCTGAAGGTTAGAAAAGCATAGTCCAGAGCAGATCAGATCAAAGTTTCTGCTGCGGCTGTTAATTCCAGCTGCCATTTTCCTCCCCCATCTGTAAAGTAAGGAGGATGGTATTTATCTACTTTGCTGGGGCAGGGTGACAATTTGGCCACAAAATGCTTTGTTACCATGGATGAAAGTCTCTTTATAAAGCCACAGTATTTTTTTTTTCCCAAAAAAGAAAAATATAGAAAGAAGTCATTTGTTGCTAGGGAAACCACAACCTTTCACTGTGCTTATTTAGAAAAGAGACATATTCAAGACGCTTCACTGTAGGAACAGGGATGGTGCATTATGTTGGTGAGAATAAACAAAGAAAAAATATCATTTTTTTTTCTCAAATTAAAAGAAAATCCATTGTCTTATGTCTTGCTGAAAATATTTTATTCTGAGGGGTTCAATTTGAAATCCACCCTTTTCTACCCCCTGCCATTTTCTCTTGTTTGCATATGAAACTTCCTTTGAAGTCGGAGGAATCTTTGGATCTGGGCAAAACATGAGAAGCTGGAGGGATATTGGGCAAGCGAGCAAAACCCATTCCAACATGGAAAGGCTAGGAAGTCTTGGGATCTCCTTCTTCTGTCCACATTACTCCTGAGCACTAAGTCAAGAGTTTCAGAATGATTTTAAGTACATCCACAGACTCCTTGTATTATTGCTTAAATGATCACATTTTTGTACAGATACTGTGATTCAATTCACGCTTTTGAAAAGGCAGTTCTATTTTCAGGTGTCTGAAATTTTAGCCAAAATGGTTTGGTACAGTTTGACTCTAAATATCTTTTTCACAGACATTTTAGCACCGCTGGTCCTCCTTTGTTGTATAGTAAAGTGCTTCTCTTCCAGCACCTTTGTGAATAGGCTCCCTCAGCACGGGTCTCCAATCTGCTGTGCCAGGGCACTGCATCTCTCAAGGTCCAAGGAACTATGATATAGAATTTTTCTAGGGATATTTTACTTGTGAAAATGCAAAGGAGAGACAGAATGGGAAAAGAAGGAGGTAATTAAATTGGACTTTACGGAGCTACAGAAATATTATTATCTATCAATGGTGTGTGCCTGGGCACAGGTTCCTGGGTTAGCTTTCTGAAAGTCTTCCGTGGAGACATTCACTTAGAGTTTGAAAAGGAAGAGAAAAGGCATCTGAAAATTGGAGAGAATGTCATTTTGAATAGCTTTTATCTGTAGTCTGTATGCTACTGATTCTTCTGCTATTAGTACTGTAGAAAAAAATGTCTCAAAGTGGATGGCCTCTCTTCCTAGGACAGAAGTTGTATGCCATTGAGGATTGTTCCCACTTCTCAGGAAGGGAATGGGGAGAGGGGTGTGTATGCAGGAATCCCTGCCCCCTAAATGCCATCTGCTTAGCAAAGAGGGCATTCCAGAGGGTTAACATCCAATGTTAAGGACAGTTAGCTATAAAGGACCTAATTGTTATGGTTCATCTCATTGTCTCATACGTCTCTTTATGTGTGTCTTTGTTCTTTGAGTCTAGGCCTGTGCTGGTGGAATGATATTTTACTCACTACTGTGGTTACCTACATTAAAACTTACGAATTCAAACTGTTAAGCACTTTCTTTGAAAATCTCAAATGATTGCACACATAGTTAAAACTGATGGATGCTGAGAATCATAAACCCAATACAGATAATCAGTAAAAAATGCATTTTATTCTAATATTCAAATGTTCAAATGCAATATCTACAACAGTTCAAGTTGCTGTTTTCCATGGTCATATGTATCACATTAATAAAGGATTATATGGGCTAGATTTCTAATTGTCATTTAGCTTCCACAGAACTTAAATTTATAATTTTCTATTGGAAAAAGCCATTTTTTAAAAATTAAGTTATTTATTTATTCTAATTTGTTATACACGATGGCAGAATGCAATTCATTTCATATTACACATATACAGCACATTTTTTCAAGTCACTGATTGTACACAAAGTATTTTCACACCATTCATGTCTTCATACATGTACTTAGGGTAATGATGTCTAACTCATTCCACCATCATTTCTACCCCCTTACCCCCTCCTTTCTCCTCCCTCTCTGTCACCCTATCTAAAGTTCCTCCATTCCTCCCATACTCCCCACCCCACTCCCATTGCCATTATGAGTCAGCATCCTCATATCAAAGAAAACATTCGACCTTTGGTTTATTGGGATTGGCTTACTTCACTTAGCATTATATTCTCCAACTTTATCCATTTTTTTTTTACGTGGTTACGAAGTTTAATTCAACCATTATTCCTAATTTTGCCTTGTAAAAATAACAAAATGTTCCTATCAAAATTGCATTGTGATGTAAGGACAGGTTTCTTGTTTTGATACAGCTCTAGAAACATGTTGGCACCAAATGTTATTAAAAAAAATTAAGGCTTAATAAAAATACAGACTAGTAATTTCTTAATGCAGCTTGGAGGTTGAGGACAGGATGTGTCCACATACAGACAGCATCTTCCTAATGCAGGCGCGCACCATACCCACAAAGCTGGGCTCACCTGGGAAGTGCCTTCTCTGCTCCCACAGTGAGCACACTGCCCAGCACATGGACTCAGAAGAGAGTTTCCTTCTCATTGGCACAACAGCAGGAACCAGCACAGTAATGTCAGATATTTTTCTTGGCAATTTGATTTAGAATTCACAATTTATTTTCTCTAAGAAAACATCATTACAAATAGTGGTTCATATCTATCATTAACACTAGTTCCTTGTAAGTCAAACAAGTTAGTGGGTTTTGGCTTAAAAAGCTAAGCAACATTTATATTATTTTAATGGGAACTTGCCCTGCCCCAAAATTCCAAACAATGTTATAAATGACTTTGAACAGAAACCTGTCCAAGTTCTCAGGACTCACATGGAATGTTTTTGGCTCCATGGTGAATAGGGCAACTGAAGGGGTTAAGATTCTTTGGCTGACAAGTCATATGCAGACCCCTCCATGTGCCAGGAGCCAGAGCCTGGGGAATGATTAGCTCCTGCAGGTAGTGTTAGACCACACAAGACCTGCTGTTTGTCCAAAGCTAAAGGACACCGAGGATGTTCCTAGCACCTGGTCCGAGCCCTGTAGGCACTTAAAGCAATAGCCACGCCACTGAGGCCCTCTCCTGTTAATATGCCCACCACAGGGAAGCAGGGAACTGAGGCTGCAGTGGACAGGGAGGGACCTCTGCCTGACAGATGAAGCAACATGACTCATGCCAGCAAAGCATCTGCTGGCGTGTGAGCTGAGACTCTGCTGACAAACTACTTAACGCTCTGGCCTGTTGTTTATAGTAGGGTCCAGAGGTTCTGCAGTTTCAAAAAAGTGGCTGAAGCAGTGGACTGCTTTCTGGAAGATGTCAGAAACCAAATCCACAGGCATTTATGTGAAGCTGGTACTTGAAGACAGCCTTTTAGATATCACTGAAGAAACCAACCTAAGAACCCAAGGTGCTCATGCATTCCCACCAACTATAGGAACAAAGACACAGGAAGGATCTGAAAAAACCCTGTACTCAGGTGTACATGAAGAGATTTAAAGACCTGCAGAGGGCAGAGTGCAGCTTTGGAAGTGAGCTTCACACCATCAGTGAAGAACCAAGGCCCAGACTTAAGGCTGATGAGAGGAAACATATGGAACAATCTACAAGTAAATCCAGCACATCAAGGACCGAGGCCAGTCCCTGAGAGAGGACGGCAGATTCCTATGTGAGATGTGGTCATGGTTTGAGATGCAGGAACTTGGCAACTCAGAGGACCAGGGTAGAAAAACTTTCAGAGCAGCCGACTGAGGTCAACTGTTTGGTTCTGTTGACTGCTGCTGAGGAAAAGCAGTCACGGTGCTTCAAGAGAGAAGGACGACACACTGGGGGTAAAAAGAGGAGATGATGGGCTTAGTGGTCTCTTGGGAGTGGAAGCTATCCTTGTGATGGGTAACTGGTCCTGGGGCCAAAGGGGATGCTTTATGTGGACTCCCACTGCCTTCCTGATGTTTCTGCTTTTGCTTCCTCTCCATCCTACAGCAAGACAGACTGGGCTTTCTTCAGCTGTTCCTGGATGCCTAGTCAGCAGGAGACAGCTCACAGAAGAGCCCACCAGCCACGCAGCACCAGCTCCCTGCCCTTGCCTACCTCAGAATCCTGCTCCATCAGAACAAATGAGCAGACACCAGGGGAGCCCTCTATCCCCATCCCCAGACATGTAGCTTGCAGTCTGAAAGGCCCCAGTCCTCTAGGCAGCCAGCTTCACACACAGGGCAACCCTCTCCCACCCCCTTTTGTTTGGGCTAAAGAAAACAATAAACTTTTAATACTCTGTATCTTGAATTTCTGGTCTGGCTACAGGCAGAGCAGTAAGTAGCCTCTTAGTAGAAGGAGATGCTGGATTTGCCTCCTGGTGGGTTCAGGACCTTGTTGTGAGAGCGAGGCCTCGGCCCCAGCCTGGGCTCCTGGCTGTCAGCTGGGGGCGTAGGCTCAGGCGCCTTGGCGTGGTCTGCTCCTCGGGAGCTGCCCTTTTCTCCTGACTCTTCTCAGCTAAAGGTGCTTCCTGCAGCTTTATGGTCTGGCTTTGGGTCTTCTCCTTCGCACAAGAACACATGATCCTTGGGTTTGTTTGGGTGTGCCAGGGGTGAAGTGGCAGTGACTGGGGACCCAAAAATGTCACTGGTCTTCCCACCTGGTGGGTTCAGACCTTGTCGGGTCTGCACAGGAGTCGATTCATCAAAGATACCACTTCCTTTCCCTCCTGGGGGGTTTGTCCTTTTGGGTACATTCTGAGGTTCTTCTGTTGGTCCAAAAATATTTGACGCCATCCTATTAGGCCTGCTTGAAGGAACAGCTTCTTCTGGACTTCCAAAAAGATTGCTGGATTCTCCTCCTGGGGGCTTCATGGCCCTGGACCCAAGCCGGCTGGCCTCAGCGTCCGCGCCCTGGAACATCCAACTTTATCCATTTACCTGCAAATGTCATGATTTTTTTTCTGTTTTCTAGAAAAAGCCATTTTAACTCTGAGTCTGCCTACCAAGGAAAGGTCAGGTGAGGTCAGATGTGTGAATTGCTGGAAATTACAGAAAAATTTATCTAGACAATATAAGGAGGAGAAGGGTTTGAAAAAAAGTAAACACATTACTGTATGTCTCTAATTTCCTACATCATCATAGTAATAATTAAGGAATCAAATATTTTGGTTAGAAGCTATGAGTGAAAATACTAACATTCTTCTAATTGTAATTCATGGACAGCATAATACCTTGATAATAGTGCCAGAAAGTTTGTTGTATTTGGTAAGAAAAGAAAAAAAAATTAAAACCATTCAGTTTGATATGTTTGCATACCAATAGGGTGTATACTTTGCATTGGCCAGATGATTTCACATGACTTGTTGCTAATAGTGGAATCATGTAATTACAGACTACTTGTCCCTGCCTGATTTTCAATGGGGAAGATAAGGGATGTGATGTCAGATTTCTGTTTTTCAAATACCGCACTTTGTATAAACGCAAATGCCGGTATAACCTTTTATAGTTAAAAGGGATTTTTAGCAATCAACCAATGATAGATCTGATACCCTGAGAGGTGAAGTGATTTGCTTCAAATTATGAAGGCAGTGTCCTAATTGAGAAAAAAGTGAAGATTTCCTGGTTCTTAGCCCAGACACTCATAGTACAGTATTGAGGCATCAGAATTCGTTTTAAATGTGCCAAGCAGATATAAAATTATTACTTGTGACTCTGTGGGTTTTCATAGGATACATTTTTCAAATGATTTTGGAAGACTAAGGTAACACCTGCTACTTTTAAATAAACGAAAAACATCTTTAATCTTTATTAAATTCTCCTTGCTTCCAATGTGCTAAAGAAGAGTACACAAGCTGTCAGTATCTCCATTAAAAAAATTTAAAAAATGACAGCAAAATAAAGTCATTAAAAATGTCTTATTAGGGAAGTGATGAACTAAATAGTCCAAGGTTGTGGTTTCTTCTGTTCAATATAGTTCTCGAAACACTGGTCAGAGCAATTAGACAGACGAAAGAAATTAAAGGCATAAAAATAGGAAAAGAAGAACTTAAATTATCACTATTTGCAGATGACATGATTCTATACCTAGCAGACCCCAAAGGGTCTACAAAGAAACTATTAGAGCTAATAAACGAATTCAGCAAAGTGGCAGGATATAAAATCAACACGCATAAATCAAAGGCATTCCTGTATATCAGCAACAAATCCTCTGAAATGGAAATGAGGACAACCACTCCATTCACAATATCCCCCCCCCCCCCAAATAATATACTTGGGAATCAACCTAACAAAAGAGGTGAAAGACTTATACAATGAAAACTACAGAACCCTAAAGAGAGAATAGAAGAAGATCTTAGAAGATGGAAAAATATACCCTGCTCATGGATAGGCAGAACTAACATCATCAAAATGGCGATATTACCAAAAGTTCTCTATAGGTTTAACGCAATGCCAATCAAAATCCCAATGGCATCTCTTGTAGAAATAGATAAAGCAATCATGAAATTCATATGGAAAAATAAAAGACCCAGAATAGCAAAAACAACTCTAAGCAGGAAGTGTGAATCAGGCGGTATAGCGATACCAGACTTCAAACTATACTACAGAGCAATAGTAACAAAAACAGCATGGTACTGGTACCAAAACAGGTGGGTGGGCCAATGGTACAGAATAGAGGACACAGAAACCAATCCACAATATTACAACTATCTTATATCTGATAAAGGGGCTAAAAGCATGCAATGGAGGAAGGATAGCATCTTCAACAAATGGTGCTGGGAAAACTGGAAATCCATATGCAACAAAATGAAACTGAATCCCTTTCTCTCGCCATGCACAAAAGTTAACTCAAAATGGATCAAGGAGCTTGATATCAAATCAGAGACACGGCGTCTGATAGAAGAAAAAGTTGGCTACCATCTACATACTGTAGGGTCGGGCTCCAAATTCCTCAGTAGGACACCCATAGCACAACAGTTAATAACTAGAATCAACAAATGGGACTTACTCAAACTAAAAAGTTTTTTCTCAGCAAAAGAAACAATAAGAGAGGTAAATAGGGAGCCTACATCCTGGGAACAAATCTTTACTCCTCACATTTCAGATAGAGCCCTAATATCCAGAGTATACAAAGAACTCAAAAAATTAAACAATAAGAAAAGAAATAACCCAATCAACAAATGGGCCAAGGACCTGAACAGACACTTCTCAGAGGAGGACATACAATCAATCAACAAGTACATGAAAAAATGCTCACCATCTCTAGCAGTCAGAGAAATGCAAATCAAAACCACCCTAAGATACCATCTCACTCCAGTAAGATTGGCAGCCATTAGGAAGTCAAACAACAAGTGCTGGCGAGGATGTGGGGAAAAGGGTACACTTGTCCATTGCTGGTGGGACTGCAAATTGGTGCGGCTAATTTGGAAAGCAGTATGGAGATTTCTTGGAAAGCTGGGAATGGAACCACCATTTGACCCAGCTATTCCCCTTCTTGGTCTATTCCCTAAAGACCTAAAAAGAGCATACTACAGAGACACTGCTACATCGATGTTCATAGCAGCACAATTCACAATAGCAAGACTGTGGAACCAACCTAGATGCCCTTCAATAGATGAATGGATAAAAAAATGTGGCATTTATACACAATGGAGTATTACTCTGCATTAAAAAATGACAAAATCATAGAATTTGGAGGGAAATGGATGGCATTAGAGCAGATTATGCTAAGTGAAGCTAGCCAATCCCTAAAAAACAAATGCAAAATGTCTTCTTTGATATAAGGAGAGTAACTAAGAACAGAGTAGGGACGAAGAGCATGAGAAGAAGATTAACATTAAACAGGGATGAGAGGTGGGAGGGAAAGGGAGAGAGAAGGGAAATTGAACGGAAATGGAAGGAGACCCTCAGGGTTTTATAAAATTACATACAAGAGGAAGTGAGGGGAAAGGGGAAAACAAACAAGGGGGAGAAATGAATTACAGTAGATGGGGTAGAGAGAGAAGAGGGGAGGGGAGGGGAGGGGAGGGGGGATAGTAGAGGATAGGAAAGGCAGCAGAAAACAACAGACACTAGTATGGCAATATGTAAAAAAGTGGATGTGTAACCAATGTGATTCTGCAATCTGTATACGGGGTAAAAATGGGAGTTCATAACCCACTTGAATCAAAGTGTGAAATATGATATATCAAGAACTATGTAATGTTTTGAACAACCAACAATAAAAATTAAAAAAAAAAAAACAAGGTTGTGGTTTGACTTTCTCCAGTTGGATATAATTGTCTACTTATTTCCATAGTCTGACCGTCTTTCACATTTCCACAGATGTTATATGGAAACATTATAAAACTGACTCTGAAGCCACCAACGAACTTAAACAGTTATTTTATTTATTTATTTATTTTTTAACTTTATGTCTGTCATATATTGGCCAGAAAAAATCCTTATATATAGAAACTTTAAATAAATATATATTAAATTGAATAGTATATAGTTCTTTTTTAAATTTTGTTTTTCTTTCATTACAATTGTTAATACACATATATATCACAATTTTTCATATCTCTGTTTGTATATAAAGTTGGTTGACATCACATTGCTCCATCCTTGCTAATCCCCTGCCTCCTCCTTTCCCTCCCTCCCCTCTTCCCTATCTCGCTAAACAGTGATTTAAACAGACGGGTGCGCGCGCACACACACACAGACACACACACACATAAAGATACATTTTTACATATATATATTTAACTAATGTTAATGTACTTGAAAAAACAGGAAATGCACTTGGTTAAAATTAGTGTCTCTTCAGTGAGTTGTTTTCATAACAATGCTCATGTCAATGGGTTTTGAATGCACTTAGAAGAGTACACACATGCACACCAAAATTATGTAATAGCCCACAGTCAGCTGGAGCTAAATGGATCATGTGAATGCCAAAGATTCCTCGCTGTATTTTCCCCTGAAATCACAAACTTATGACTTGACAGAATGTGAGTTTGCCTTGTCAACTAGACAAACCTGGCACAAAAAGCTGGTCAGCAGCAGATTATATTGGGTAGCACTAGATGCTGCAGGGGAGTGGCTAGCCTACCTTCTACTTGGCCTTCTCATTAAAGAGCTGCTCTTTAGGAACTACTTGCTGTAAACAGTACTGTTTGGCCCTCACATCCTCATGCCAAGATATTGTATCTACAAATCCTAGCTCTGTTTGAGTCAGACATCCTCAATTTTAGCCACTTACATGTCCAATAACTATGACTCCCTACTTATTCATTTTCTGTGATTCTGATTGTAGTTAGGTACATGGAGATTGAAGTAATGTTTTATCAGTAATATATAATCTATGACACCAACTAGTTTGGAAATCTTCAGCACTCCAAACATCTGACTACTCAACCGTCAAATTTTCTGTTATTTCCCCCCATTACTTGATCATTTCATGATGAAATGCTTTTTAATTGAGACATAATATTTGTACGATTTTATGGGGTATCTTAGGTAATCAGTACTTGTATAAAGTGTGTAATAAGACATCAGGGCAACTACCAATTCCATCTCTTCAGTCATTAATCATTTTTATGTATTGACCATTTTGTAGTCTTCTTTTCTAGTGATTTTGGAAAAGATCATAGATGGTTTCAAACAACAGTTATCCTACTGTGATGAAGAAACACTGGAATAACTTCTACACTCTGTGTTTTGGTGCCCTTTATTGGGCTTCTTTCCATCCCCCATCCCCACTACCCTTCTCAGACTCTTGAACTCTATTCATTACATTATTCTACAAGATCAACTTACTGGTTTCCATACATGAGGGAGGATATGTACATGAGGGTATTTGTCTTTATGTGTCTGAGTTTTTCACTTAGTGCAATGTCCTTCAGTTCTATCCATGTTGCTGGCAAGTGACAGGATTTATTCTTTTTTATGGCTGAATAGTATTCCATTATGTAATGATACCATATTTTGTTTATCCATTCATCCACAGAAGGGATCTGAGTTGATTCTCTATTTTAGCTATTATTAATAGTGCTGCAATGGGGGTGTAAGTATCATTTTGGTACAATTACTTCATCTCCTTTGGTATATACCCAGTGGTAGAATTGTTGGTAATTCTATTTTTATTTTTATTTTTTAGAAATCTCCATACTATTTTCCATAATGACTGTGCTAATTTACATTCTTACCTATACTGTATGAGTTCCCCTTTCTTTATGTCCTTACTATCATGTTATTTTTGTCTCTTTTATAATAGCCATTCCAACTGGGGTGAGATGATATCTCATGTGGTTTTGATGCACGTCTCCTGGATTAGTGAAACTGAGCTTTTTTCATGTGTTTGTTGGCCATTTTATGTTTTATTTTGAGAAGTGGCTGGTTCCTTAGTGTATTTTTTGATTTGACATGTGTGTGGTGTGTGTGTGTGTGTGTGTGTGTGTGTGTGTGTGTGTGGTGTTCAGTCTCTTGAGTTCCTTATATATTCTGGAAATCAATCTCCTGTCATATTAATACTTTATAAATATTTTAGTCAGTTCTGTAAATTGTCTCTTAATTCTATTGATCATTTTATTTTCTATGCAGAAGCTTCTTAGTTTGATATAATCCAATTTTTTTCCATTTTTCCTTATGTTAGCTGTGCCTTTGGAGTCCAATCTAAAAAGTAATTGACTACATTAATGTCTCCAAGATATTACCCCGTTATCTTGTAGTAATTTCAGGTTTAACATTAAGATAGTTAATACATTTTGAGTTGATTGTTGTGTATAGTGGGAAGAAGAGATCTAGTTTCATTCTTCTGCATATGCATACTCAGTTTTCCCAGCACCATTTATTGAATAGACTGTCTTTTCTCCACTGTTGGTTCTGTTGTCAAAAATCAACTGGCTGTATGAGCACGGATTAATTTCTAGGCTCCATGTCTTGCTCTTTTGGTCTATGTGTTTATTTTTATGCCAGTACCATGATGTTTAGGTTACAACAGTTTACTTGGTGTTGGAGGATGTTTTGAACTTAGGTATTGAGATGCCTCTAGCATTGTTCCCCCACACCCCAGAGGCAATTTGGATATCCTCTTTTGTGGGTCCATATAAATTTTAGGGTTGTTTTTTTCTATTTATGTAAGGAAAGTCATTGGTATTTTGATGGGAATTACATTGATTCTATAGCTCAATTTGGGTAGTATGGACATTTTCAAAATAATACTTGTGCTAATCTGTGACCATAGATCATCTTTCTATTTTTTATGTGTGTCCTCTATAATTTCTTTCATCAGTGGTTTGTAACTTGCATTATGGACATGGTTATTTAAATCTGAAAGATTAAAGTTGGATAGGATTTCAGTCATCATTTTTTGGTCACCTTGATATCATCCCCTGACTCAATACATTGAAGATGTAACTGAGAACTTGATGTTGAATATCTGTCTCTGATACCAACTGAGAAGTAATTTTTTAATTTGCTTTTGTGATTTGGAGTAATGAACACACTTTTTTTTTTTTTTTTATAAAAGTCTAGTTAAACATTTTAAGCTTTGCAGGCCATGTGGTTTTTACCATAATCATTCAACTCTGCAAAAGTAGCTCCAGATAGTATATATTCCAGTCCAACTTTATTTATAAAATTAGATTGTGGCCTGAATTTGCTTCTGAATCTGTTGTTAGGCATCATAGTAAATTATATGGAGTGATTAATACTCTAAAATTCCTGAGCTTTAGAATTCCTTTTGCTGGACTCCTAGGGGAAGGATTTCACAGAATGAGTTTTGCAAAAACAACTATTACAAATTTATTTCAATTCATGTGATGGGAGATATATTAAATTTAGCTTCTGGGAAGTAAAAGAAAAAAAATCTACTATGATTTTCTTAATTTAACAAATTGTCAGAAAGTCTAAGAATAACTCTTGCAGAGATCACAAAATAAATGTTACTGATTTGTCAATGCCAAAAGCTGGAATGATCAATTTAGATCACTACAGTCTGGAAGTCTACTAAATGGAATGAATTATCCAGTCCATTAATTTAGAAATTGGCTAATGTTGTGAAAATTTCTCTAGTTATTGATACTCTCACTTGCATCTTAGCCAATAGGAAAAAAAAAAACTTGCCATTGGAATTAACCTCTTAGATCTTAAAAACAAAATGAAACAAAAGCTTAATGATTATTTCTACTACTGTGACATATTGTTTGCCATTTGAATTTATTGTTAAGAATCTATAATGCTGATAGTGATTGATGTCAGCAAGATTGCAAAATAGGGGTTTCTGGTGTTCCTTCTGTCACAGAAACATTAGTTTGAACAATCATATGCTCATAAAAGTACAGAGCTAAGGAATCCAGGTAAGAGATTCTGAAACTGAGTGGAGCACAGAATTTAGAAAAGACATATAAAAAGAAGGTAGGAAGAACTGTTTCATATTACCTATGTCACCCTCTCCCAAGCCCAGACAACAGAATGCAGAAAGATACTCTCTCCATGGGTGAAGGAAAATAAAGTGACTAACCTCAGATCCCAATTCACTTCAGTGAACCAGACAGTGACCCCTATCTCTAGGTTGGTCTCAGTGGCCTCAGGCTCAAGAACCACCCCACCACCATGTCAGCCTGTACAATTCTCATCACAATGCTAGGTTGGCCCTTGTAAATCCAGGCTCCAGGCTGGTCTCTGCAGACCCAGGTTTCAGGCCAGCCCCTATAGACTGAGGAATCAGGTTTATCCCTATGGACTCAGACTCTAAGCTTGCCTTAGTCCTAGGCTGGCTCCACAGACTCAAGCTCAGAATATGCCTTAACATCAGATCAGTCCCTGTGGGCCCATAATCTGATCTTGCATCCTCATACTCCCAGACCAAGGCCACAAACCTATCCCATGGATCCAGTTACCAGGTCACCCCAGTGGACCCCAGCTCCAGGCTCATTCCCATAGACCCAGCATCCAGACCTATAACCCAGGATCTAAGATCAAGGCTTGCCTATGCAGGCTCAGGTGCCAGGTCTATCCACATGGACCTAAGCTATAGGCTGGTCCTTGGGGAACCAGGTGCCAGGCCTACCAGGCTTCTGACTCAGGCATAAGGTCATTCAGTTGAAAATGCTTCAGCAGCAAGTACTTTCCATAGACTCCACCAGCTGAACCGCTAGAGAATCTCTGAATAGTCTGATTGGTAAGGAGTATTCCCCACCAAAACCAATCTATACAGTCTTAAAAGGGAATAGCCTTCAAATGTACAGGCACCAATACAAACCTAACCCAATTCAGAAAGAATTGGGGCAACCTGACATCACCAACGGAACAAAACAAAGTACCAGAATAACCCTAAGAAATGAAGATTTGTGATTATTCAGAATCATAATTTAAAACAAACTCAGGAGCTGGGGTTGTAGCTCAGTGGTAGAGCACTTGCCTACCATGTGTGAGGCCCTGGGTTCAATTCTCAGCACTGCGTATGAATAATAAAATAAAGGTCCATCAACAATTTAAAAAATTTTAAAAAGCAAACTCAGTGAGCCACTACAAAAAATGGACACCTAAATAAAATAATAAAAATGATACAATAACAAAATAAGAAGTTCAAGGAGATAGAAACCATGAAAGGAATCAAACAGAAATTCTGGAGCTGAAGGAAACAATGACTGAACTGAAAGGTGGTATATTATCTCACATTAACTGTTAAGATGGCTATCACAACCATGCATGGGGCACACACCTCTAATCCCAGTGGCTTGGGAGGCTGAGGCAAGAGGATTGCCAGTTCAAAGCCAGAAAAAAGTGAGGTGCTAAGCAACTCAGGGAGACCCTGTCTCTAAATAAAAAAATACAAAGTAGGGCTGGGGATGTGGTTCAGTAGTCAAGTGCCCCTGAGTTCAATCCCTGGTACCCCCCACACAAAAAAGATGGCTCTTATAAAACAATGAAAAACAGATGCTGCATGTACAGGTGTATGCTTGTAATCCTGGCTATTCGAGAACCTGAGGATTGCAAATTCAAGAGACCTTTAAAAAACAACAACAAAAACAACAACAACAAAAATCCCAAAAAACAAAACAGGGAGGCTGAAGCAGGTAAGTGGTATAACATTTGTCTAGAATGTGAGAAGCCTTGGATTCAATGCTACAGTCAGATCTCAGGTAGGACTTCAGTCTTGTGAAAGCAAAAACAAATATGAAAGCTACAAGTGTTGGTGAGAATATGGAGAAAAGGGAACTCTTGTATGGTATAGATATGATGTAAATTAGTACAACCATTGGAGGCTTTTACTTTTTCTTCAAAAAGCAAAAATAGAATTACTATATAATCTAGCAATTCTCCTTTTGTATACATCCAAAGAAAATGGAAGTTAGTATCTTAGAGATATTTGCAATGAAGTTAGTATCTTAGAGATATTTGCACCCCCCAGTTCCTTGAAGCACTATTTACAATAGCCAAGAGAGAGACATGGCTTAAACATCCATTGGTGGATGAATGAATGAAGAAAAAAATATGGAATATTATCCAGCCTAAAATATGCTTCCATATAGACAACAACAGGGATGAACCTGGAGGATATTATCTAAGTGAAATAAGAAAGATGAAGAAAGACAAATGCTGCATGATTTCACTTATATATAGAATCTAAAAATGTCAGACTCAAAAGTAGAAAGTAGAATGGTGGTTGCCAGTAACTTGGGGGTAGGGAAATGGGAGATTTTGGTCAAAGGGTACAAAGTTTCAATTATGCTGAATTAATAAGTTTTGGAGATCTGGTGAACTAGAGCATGGTAGTTAATATTAACTAATATATAGTTAATAATACAGTATTGTGTACAGAAATAAGAAAGATCAGTGGAGTAGACCAAGAGGATTGAGGGGGAAAAGGGAAGAAGAATGGAATAAATCTGACCTAATTTCCTATGCACATATGTGAATGTACCACAGTGAATCTCACCATCAAATTTGTCATTATATCAAAATGAACCTAATGTTAAGTATAAATAAAAAGAACCAATAAAAAGAATAAAAATTAATCCAGTGTGTATATGATGCAATGTGGTAAAGTGTTTTTATCTAATAATTTTACATGTGATAAAAAATATGCAAAAGAGTAGACCTTAAATGTTTTCACTATACACACAAACATATAAATTGTGTTGATTGATGGTTATGTGAATTAGCTCGATAGTGGCAATTATTTCACAATGTACATGTATATCTAAATATTGTTTTTAGACCTTAAATATATACATTTTAGTTTGCCAGTTACACCTCAATAAAGCTAGGGGGAAGTGAATTTGTAATGCTACTGAGTAAATAAAAAAGTATTTGCCAACTAAATTGTCTGGGGAAAACTAGGCATCTTGCCAAATTTTAAAAAAATTAGGTAAAGATGACATATTATGCATGCTATTTTTATGACTATTTAATTTGGTTTTAAATCTCTGCTTAGGAAACAGAGACTATGAGAGAGTATTTGTTCTAGATTATACTGTAGTTATGCTTTTATACTTTAAATGATGAGTAGACTGACCAGGTCTAAGGAAGTGTTAAGATTCTGAATGAACAGGTAATGTATGATAAAAGTAATAGGGCCAATATGTTTGATAATTTGAATAAGATTCTTATCGCTTCAATGAAGAGTAGAAAACTATTAGAAAACATTTTAAAAATATGATAAATAACTGTATTTATAGGGGTTGGTCTCTGTGTCTTCTATTCTGTATCATTGGTCTACATGTCCACTTTGGTGACAAAATACTGTTTTTGTTACTGTTGTTCTTTAGTGTAGTTTAAGGTCTGGTATTGTGATGCTTCCTGCTTCACTTTTCTTGTTAAGGATTGCTTTGACTATTCTGGGTCTCTAATTTTTCCAAATGAATTTCATGATTGCTTTTTTTGAGTTCTATGAAGAATGACATTGGGATTTTATTAGGAATCACATTAAATATGGATAACGGTTTTGGTAGTACAGCCATTTTGACAATATTAACTCTGCCTATCCAAGAGCATGGGAGATCTTTCCATCTTCTTAGGTCTTCTTCAATTTCCTTCTTTAGTGTTCTGTAGTTTTCCTTGTAGATGTCTTTCACCTCTTTTGTTAGATTGATTCCCAAGTATTTTATATTTTTTGAGGCTAGTTGAATGGGGTAGTTTTTCTAATTTCTCTTTCAGTGGATTCATTACTTATGTATAGAAATGCAATTGATTTATGGGTGTTGATTTTATATCCTGCGAATTTTCATTTATTAGTTCTAGAAGTTTTTGGATCTTCTAAATATAGAATCATGTCATTGGCAAATAGTGATAGTTTGAGTTCTTCTTTTCCTATGCATATCCCTTTAATTTCTTTTGTCTGATTGTTCTGGCTAGAATTTTAAGGACTATGTTGAATAGAAGTGGTGAAAGAGGGCATCCCTGTTATACTACACAAAGGTACCAAAAGTATACATTGGAGAAAAGATAGCCTCTTCAACAAATGGTGCTGGGAAAACTGGAAATTCATATGTAGCAAAATGAACTTAAACTTCTGTCTCTCACCATGCACAAAACTCAAAGTGGATCAAGGACCTAGGAATTACACCAGAGACACTACACCTAATAGAAGAAACAATAGGCTCAAATCTTCATCATGTTGGATTAGGCCCTGACTTCCTTAACAAGAGTCCTAAAGCACAAGAAGTAAAATCAAGAATCAATAAATGAGATGAATTCAAGATAAAAAGCTTCCTTTCAGCAAAAGAGACAATCATTGAGGTGAAGAGAGAGCCTACAAGTATGGGAGCAATTTTTTACCACATATACATCAGGTAGAGCACTAATTGCCAGGATATATAAAGAACTCAAAAACTTAATACCAAAACCCCCCCAAATAACCCAACCAATAAATGGGCTAAAGAACTAACGGACACTTCTAAGAAGAAGATATATAAGCAATCAACAATATATGAAAAAGTGTTCAACATTTTTAGTAATTAGATAAATGCAAATCAAAACTATTCTAAGATTTCATCTCACTCCAGTCAGAATGGCAGTTATCAAGAATGCCAGAAATAATAAGTGTTGGAGAGGATGTGGGGAAAAACGTACACTCAAACATTGCTGGTGGGACTGCAAATTGGTGCAATCACTTTGGAAAGCAGTGTGGAGATTCCTCAGAAAACTTGGAATGGAACCACAGTTTGACCCAGCTATCCCACTCCTTGGTCTATATCCAAAGGACTTAAAATCTGCCACACCAATGTTTATAGCAGCTCAATTCACAGTAGCTAAACTGTGGAGACAAACTTGATGCCCACCAATAGATGAGTGGATAAATAAACTGTGATATATATTCACAATGGAATATTACTCAGAATCAAAACAGAATAAAATCATGGCATGTGCAGATAAATGGGTGGAATAATATTATGCTAAGTGAAGTAAGCCAATACCAAAAAACTAAAGGTCGAATGTTTTCTCTTATTAGTGAATTCTGATTTAAGATGGGGAGTGGGCATGGGAAGAATGGAGGAACTTTGGATTGGGCAAAGGGGAGGGTGGGGAGGGGTTATAAGGATAGGAAAGATGGTGGAATGAGATGGACATCATTACCCTAGGTACATGTCTGATTGCACGAATGGTGCATCTCTATACCGTGTACAACCAGAGAATCGAAATGTGGCACTCCATTTGTGTATGATGAATTGAAATGCATTCTGCTGTAATGTACAACTAAGTAGAACAAATAAAAAAATTTTAAAAAGATGACAAATAAGCATGCAAAACTTGACTTAATCATTCAGGGATTTTGTTTTTTTTTTAGAAAGGACACATGTGATGGCCTTACAAGATAGCTTCAGTGTTCCTTGCCTTCTGGTATCCAAACTCTTTGTAATATCCTCCCACAGAGAATGAGTACTGACTTTTATGACCAATAGAACACAGAAGAAATGATGTTATGTAACTTTAGAAGCTAGATACTAAAAGGCATTTTTAGCATATGATTTTTTTTCTCTCTTGGATTGCTCATTCTGTGAGAAGCCAGCTGCCATTCCATAAGGGTACTCAAGTAGCACTTCACAGAAGCCCACGTGCACAGGAAGTGTGGTCCTTCTACCCCAAGTCAGCACCAACTTGCCAGTCATGTGAGTGAGCCACTTTAGAAGGGGATTCTCCAGCTTCAAAGAAGCTTTCACATGACTGAACTCCTAGCTGAAATCTGACTGCAGCTTCCTGTGAGTCAAACCAGAACTGCCCAGCTAATCTATGTAGAGATTCCTGACCCCCACAAACTGTGAAGGTAGTGAGTAATTATTGCTATTTTTAAATTTTTTTAAAGATTTTTTTTTGTAGTTGTAGATGGACAGCATGCCTTTATTTTATGTGCTTATTTTTGTATGTGGTGCTAAGGATTGAACCCAGTACCTCACATGTGCTTAGGCAAGCACTCTGCCACTGAGCCCCAGCCCTAGCCCCTGATTTTTGCTATTTTAAGCCACTGAGTTTTAATGTGATTTGTTATATACCACTAGATGATTAATACCTAGGGAGGCGGGAGCATTGTACTGTAGCTACTTCATCCTGATTCCTGAAAAATTTCTAGTAATAGAGAAGAGAGCAAATCTTCAGATCGGGAATGGAGGATGAAGAATCAGCTCTCAGTCTTCTCCTGGGGGCTGGCTCTATTGTGCATTTAAGGGTACAGAATAAAGGAAGACCCAGATGACTGGACATTTTATAATAAGCATTCATGGTCAACACCAGGGAATGAGTAGTCATCATACTAGAGCTACTTACTGAGTGTGTTCTAGGTGTAGTTGTAATAAAAGAAATAGCAATCATAGCCATAACCCCGAATGATCTTGGAAGGAAGTCATCACAATACTAGAAAATATAAAATGATAAATATTATTGTAGACCATACCCAACACAGGAGTTCAGGACACACGGAAATCATAATAGCTTAGAAAAATTGTATGAGGTTTTAGAAGAGATTAGTCCTTGAACAGTCTTGAAGATAAAATGATCAGAAGGAGGTATAACAGGTTAAATAGAGTCCAGCTATCTAGTATTTTACTTGAAGAAAAGTTTATCTCCAGCCTGTAAAGAATAAAGGAAAACACAGCAAAATAAAAATGGGGGGTTTAAAATAAGTGAGAAGTACATAGGAGTTTGAAAATGTTTATGTCTTCAGGTTCACTTGGGCAGAGTCAGGGGTACCACTGACTGTTACCTCCCTTCCTAGAGGAACTGACCACCCATGAGGTGAGTCTTAAAAAAGGAACAGTTATATTATTTTTTTTTATAACTTAAGTATTTTTAGATATTGGTTTCCTATTTTGACAAAGGCTCAGCTTCCATTATATAACCCTTTTCTAAACACACACACACACACACACACACACACACACGCTTGTATACACACACACACACTCAGACACCCAGACTTTCTTCTGTTGTGTCAGTATTGTTATATATTCTCAAGTTTGGGTGAAATTTAATGGGTGATTATGTTATTAAAGTAAACAAATGTTCTCTGCTAAGCAGGTAGGTTACTATGACTGTATTTATTTTTCCTGGGAATAACTTTAGTGTTTTCCTTTACTTACTAATTGTCTTGCTCTTTTCCCTTGTTGGATTTTCTGTTCTCCTATTGCTAGTTCTTTTTGCTTGTCTTCGCTTCTGCTTCTGGCTTGGATCTCTTGCATCTGGACCCCAAGAGTTTCTCCTTCTTGGTTTAATTTCTCCCTGGGGGAAAATATATTCTTGTCATTCTAAAAAGTTAACTATTAGGTAAAATATTTGATAACTTTTAGTTTGAGAATGTCTGTATTCTATCCTCACATTACATTGACTTCTTGGCTGGGCATGGAACATAATGCAAGGTCGAAAGTAATTTTCCCTCAGAATTTAGATGTCATTTTCTAATTGTAATTTGGATTCTGGAACTTCTGTTGAGCGTTAGATCCATGCATTCAGCAAATAATTATTAAAGGCTTACTATTTTCAAGGTACCATTTTAGGTACTACTTTGGGGCTCTTCATTCCTTTGTGTAAATCCAATTTTTCTATCTGACATAATTTTCCTTCTACCAGAAAGCCTTTCATGTTTCTTGGAGTTCTGAACTCTTGGTGTATTTCTGGAAAAAGAAGTTTCACTTTATGTTCTCATTTAACATATATATCATCTGTGCATAGAATATAAGTGTTTTTTTCTTTCAATGCTTTAAATATGTTATTACACATTCTTTCAGCTCTCATTGTTTCTGACAAAAATTTAACTATTCTACTTATCTATACTTCTCCCTATGTAATGTTTCTTTTTCATGGGGGGAAAAGGTACTTTTAGAATGACTGGTTTTATGAAAGCATTGGCTTTAGGAAATTTGTGTATGATGTGGCTTGATGCAACTTTTTCCTTATACTTTGTGCTTGGGTTTTATTGAGCTTCTTGAATTGAAATTCAAGGGCTTAACTTTTTCACAAATTTGGAAAAATTTTAGCCATTATTTTCTGAACTCTTATCTACCCATTTCCTTCTGATTTCATATCTCCCTGATATTCCATTAATTTCTTTTCTTAGTTTTATTTCTATGTTTCACTTCAGCAAGTTCCTATTACAATATCTTCATAATCACTAATCTTTTTTTCTGTAGGTATTTTTATCTGCTTCTAACCTTATCTAGCATATTTTTCTTCCTATACTTTTTTTTTTTTTTGGTACAGAGTATTGAACCCATAGGTACTTAACCACTGAACCACATCCCCAGCCCTTTTTATATTTTATTTGGAGACAGGATCTCGCCGAGTTGCTTTGGGCCTCACTAAATTGCTGAGGCTGGCTTTGAACTCAAGATCCTCCTGACTCAGTCTCCCCAGCCTCTGGGGTTAGAGACTTGCACCACTGTGTCTGGCTGATCTGTTTTTAAAGTATATTCCATATATCTTCTTAGAGTACTTCAACATTCTGTGTATATTCAGCATTCTTGTCTACTGATTCTATCACCTATATAATTTTGAGCTATATTGTATAATTTGTCTCCTCATTGTGCATTGTATTTTCTGCTTTTTTGTATGTCTATTTTTTAAAAAAATAATAGACTAAACGTAAATTTTATTTTGTTGGGTTGAGTTTTTATTCTATTTCTTTAAATAATTTTGTTCTGAGGTGAAGTTCAATCTCACAGAAACAATCTGTTTGTTTTGAGACGTGCTTGTAAGCATTGTTAGGTCCAGAACAGCCCTTCATCTTGGGCTAATGTGATACTCCTACAATAGCACAATATCCTTCCAAAGACTCAACTTGAAGCCGCATGTGTTAGGAAGTCTTTCTAGTTTTGCTGGTGAGGGTCTGAGTTGTTCCTGTTCCTTTTGAGCTGTGGGGATGTCTGACCCTTTTGTAACAGGGGTCTGCTTCACCTTTTGAATATAGCTCTTGCTGCTTGTTTTAAAAAGTGACATGGTTTTTTTTTTCTTTTCCTCTTCTCCCTTCCTCCCTCCCCAACCTTGGGGTGAGGAACACGATTAACTTTTCCCATCCTAGGCCAGTTATCTGTCCTTGACACACACCCCAGGAAGGAGATATTACCGAAGATCTATGAAGTGACTATTTCCCAAAATAACAAGTGAATTTCAACCCATCATCAGGGTGCGCCTGGGAGCCCCATCAGGACACACAACACACCTGGAATGTAGCCTTTGAAGAGCTTCTTTAAGAGCCCTCTGTTCTCCCAGATGGGGACAACCACAGTCTCTGGGACTGGAGTTCCCTGTGCTTCTCCTTTGCAGGCAAAGCAATAAACCTTCTTTTTCCTTTTTCTCAAAACCGTGTCCTTGTTATTAAATTGCTGTGCTTTGGCATCGGATAAGGACCGAGCTTTTGGTAATACTTTTACTGGTTATTTTCTCAGCCTTGGTAGTCTTCTCCAGGCATGCGCTGCTCAGAACTCGAATGAGAACTCAAGGGGAACCTTTGTGTGTCTCCACAGCTCTTTCTATGGTTCTTTCTCTCCAGGCACCTACCTTAACGATTCTGACTGCCAGCCGGGGCCATTGTGAACTCTGGACTCTGCTTCCTCAGCACCAGGCTCTGTTAGATTTTCCCTTCTCTGTTCTGCAGCCAGGGAGTGCTGGGGGCTTTCATAGACCTCACCTTGCAATTCTCTCCATGCTGCTGTTATTCAGTGTCTTAAAACTTCTGTTTCACATATGTTGTCTGGTCTTTCAGTTGTATCAAATGGGTGAAGGTGAATAGTTCCCATTACTCCTTAATGGAGGAAAGTAGTAGTTCTGGGGCAGAGATTTTGATGGGATGTGGGAAGAGATTTTCTTGTGATATTATTTTATACATAAGACATGAGGGAAGAGTCTACTATAAAATAAAATAAAATAAATTTTCATATTTTTTTCCAAATACATTGATTCTTGACTTTCAACTTTCCTGCAAACTACTAGAATGATAATCATTATAATAATTATGTGCATTATTAAATAGGTCTAATTTTCTGGTTTAGCACATCATTATATTTGTTACTTAGTGAAGATAATGTGCACCAATTTTGTGTTTCATTAATATTTGAATTAATTGTTCTTATTTTTATTAGAAACATTTCTTTGAGGTGCAAATCATATTTCCTATATTCTAAACCACTAAAGATATTGATTTAGTTAACAGTATATAGTTATATTCTCTTGACAAGATGCCTGAATCAATTTTGTGAAACTATATGCAATCCCAAAGTTCTCTGGGAAATAATAGTTTTGAGGAACAAGCAAAATATTCTTACTGTTATACCCCAATTCAGATCTACCCTTTATGTTCAAACAGTGTCTGTTTCAAAGCATGTTTTAGCCATTTTTGGGAATCCCCAAAGGTTTATCTTATATATGCCTATAAACCAGTCTTATGTCAATGAATCCTCTGAAGTTCAGCACACAGCATTCACCATTTTGACATCCACTGTATAAATTCTCCATAAAGCTACTCTGCTGACATGGCTGAAGGCATCTATTAGTGAAAATATCACAGTCAAGGATATCATGTCATGATTCTCAGAATGACTGTGTAGTGTTCATTGGTGAAGAGTCAGGGAGAATGTTCTCGGAGTCTTTCCTAAAATAGCTCTCTTGCTGGCATCCATTCCTCTGTTAGACTTTCATCAAGCGTTTTATAAAAATAGCTCCATAAACTCTCTAGTCTTTACTTTTATTATCAACATGGCTCATACTGGTCTAAGGAAGCCTGATGGAAAGAGACATAAATTATTTTAATTAATACTTTTCCTTTCTTCTCAGGGAACATTGACCTAACAAAAGTACTACTTCCTTCTACAGTTGCAAAATAAACTCTTGAATGTGTATTAAAATATATGAATTATAAACTAAGAGAGGATGGTTGCTGTTTTCACCAAGTCATATTTCCTAGGTATTTTCAGAAAATAGTAGAAACACTTTGAAAAAAAATCCTAATGTTTTCAGTCTCTAATAAATCAAACATGGATAGTTAAGCTCTATTTTCAAAAGATTAATGTATATAAAAACGATTCATTTTCTGTTTCTAGATTGTGTAGTTTGCTCATTTTCCTGAACAAATAGTGATTTCTTATTTTAAGTCCTTACATGTATCAACCTTTCTCATCCTCACAATAGCCTTATGCATTAGGCTCATTCTTATTTCCATCTCACAACTTGCCCAAATTCCCACAATTAAGAAGCAGAAGAGCTAAATTAGAACTGTGTTAGTCTTGCCATGATATTTGGCCACTCTGAAGAGGGATTTAACTCTGATAAGACTTAAATTGTTTATGATTTTATCCTCACTTTGAAAACTTGTGATGTATGTAAATAACTCCATGGTGCTCAAATATTCTATAATGTTACATACTGGGATATTGATCTATTATAATTAAAGATTATATAAGTAATTTGTGTGTGTGTGTGTGTTTAGTGTATTAGCATCTTTTCTTTTCATAAAGACATCTGTTTAAGTTCATTTCAATTTGCTTTACCGTGGAATGTAATAGTGAATCATGCACTAGTCCTGTACCAACAGATCCTCTTATATAAAAAAATTAATTCTTAAAATTCATTCTATTTCTACACATTAAAACCAAATGGGTAGAGCAGAAAGAACTGCGTGGGCATTTTGTACTTTTTGTGATCTGGGTAGCAATGGTTCCCTAGTGTCAGCCAGAGGTTAATAGATGATTTTGTGTACTATTCTATGAACTTACCTGGGAAGTACATTCTTAGCAAGGGGATATTGCCTGCAACTGACATATCCTCCACATATGAACCTTTCTATAATCATCATTGAAAGGACTCAGGTTCTTCTACCATCTGGCAGTTAGTCATTCCCTTGTGTTAATACACGGGTGTGTAGTTAGCGTCCAGATATGGAAGGATTGGGAGAGATCTGCTGCTAAGGGAAAGGAGGCCTCTTCAGACTTGAGTGCAGGGCTACTGTGTGTAGCTTGGGGCATCTGAGTGTCTGGGGTGGTAGGATGGTTAGAAGAAGGCATGAAGGTGAAGAATGACAGAGGAGGCATGGATGAGGTTTGTTTCAATATTTCCCCTCGCTTAGTTAAACTCTGCTCTCAGCTGAATCCTAGGAAGTCTGTGCTATAAGCCCCATAAAACTCCTATGACTATGTTCACATATTTTAATCCCAGATGCTGTTTCCCTTGCTCCTAAATCTTGATAGTCATTTACCTTTTTTTCCCTCTTTTGTTAGTACTGGGGATTGAGCCCAGGGCAAGAGTTCTAATTATTTACTTTCTTTTGCTACTTTTATTAATTCTTTGTTAATTTAGATTTTGATTTTTTTTCATCTTCCCAGTGGGAGTTCAGTGAGGCCCCATCTTGAAATGTCATTGATATTAAAATTTCTTTTCAAGTCAGTTCATTAAATAGCCACCAAGTGCTGATGATTAAGTTATTTTGCACTTTAAAAAATTTGACTATTGTATAAACAAACTATACTGAAGCAGCTGAGAAATGTCTTCTACAGAGTTCTTTGCAACGGAGCAATTACCAACCACAGAATTATCTTTGTCAGAGGATAGTTTGAGGAAGTGACATTCTCCTGCCTGTGCTGTATGTGGAACAGGGCCATCTACTCAATGTGTGACCAATTAATGCCACCTCTGTGGGGGAGCTTTCAGAGGCTTAGTTTTCCTGTCTGGTAAGGCTTTTCACTGTGTGATTCTTTTTACAGGCTCAATTCCAAATTGTTCTATAATTTATTGAGCATATTTAGTCGCACTATGGAATACATGCGTTTTAGTAGATGGAATGTATGTATTCAGTGGTGATGTTTCTCTGTGATGTGTTAATGTTTGACATACTCAAGGTAAGGTCCTGTATATTCATAATCTTTTATGATTATAAGAAAATTAATTCAGTGATGTTTTTTAATGATAATCTGA